>NC_079330.1:6642205-6832205 GCF_029931775.1 Euleptes europaea
ATACGGCGTCCAAGCTGGGCGTCCCGTCCGTTAGCAGGCCTTTCGCATGGGCTTTGGCCTCTTCAATGGCCAGCCTCTTCTTCTCTACTCTGCTTTCCAAAACAGCCAAGTCCACCTGAAAAACACAAGGGGATTCTTTACGTAACGTCGGACGAGCACAACCACTCTGGCCTGCGGGCTTACAATGCTAAAGGAACAAGGGAAGGAGATCCCTAATGAAGCCGCATGTTCCAAAAAGGAGTACCCCGGCAGAGCCTGCAAGAGACGCAATGCAGGCCCATGCGTGCAAAGTAGCTACCATGCCCCATGGAGATTTTTTTGCCAATTAGGGTGAGGGCAGATGAGGGGAACAGCATTGAGGACTCGCCCATTTCACAGGGCAAGCAAGTTACGTTGGCAGGCAAGCAGCAGTTTGGGGAGGGGCTGTGGCTCAGAGGTAGAGCATCTGCTTGGCATGCAGAGGGTTTCAGGTTCAATCCCCGGCATCTCCAGTTAAAGGGACTAGGCAAGTAGGTGATGTGAAAGGCCTCTGCCTGAGACCATGGAGAGCCGCTGCTGGTCTGAGTAGACAATACTGACTTTGATGGACCAGGGGTCTGACTCAGTATAAGGCAGCTTCATGCATTCCACTGGGCAGATCTCTGACAACAGAAAACCTAATTCACAGGGCAGGAAGGTGGGCAATGCTACACCCATGGCATGCGTGCACCATGCCAACTTTTGGGATGCAGCACAGGACAGGTGTACACCAGTCCAAGCCACAATTAGGAACTAATGTATAAAACCAAAAAAGGGGGAGAGAGCATCTCAGATGTCCCAGTGCACAGACACACAAAAGCAATTTAGTTCTCTCTTCACACGCCCCCTCCCCTCCCAAGCAATAGGGAATCCTGAGACCTAAGAAGCAGCGCACCTTTTTCCGAGTATACAGCTGCAAGATTTTTATGCAGATCTCCTGAATCTCCTCTTCGGTCGCTCCAAAGAGTAGAAACCAGTGAGGGCGACTTGGAAGGGGTATCTGTAAGCAAAACAGGACATGTGGCTCAGTGGTAGAACCTCTGCTTGGCATGCAGAAGGTCCCAGGTTCAATCCCCGGGATCTCTAGTTAAAGGGACTAGGCAAGTAGGTGATGTGAAAGACCTCTGCCTGAGACCCTAGAGAGCTGCTTCTGGTCTGAGTAGACGATACTGACTTGGATGGACCAAGGGTTTGATTCAGTATAAGGCAGCCTCATGTGTATATATAGTTAAAATATAGTTAAAAAGAAATGCATCAAGTCAGCACGTAAAGGACAGTAAGTCAGGTAGCCAGGCAGAAGGTCCTGGTCATCACACACCTCATCTCACCTCTACAGGTGGGGCACAAAGTGCAGCACTTAGGACCAAGATTGGAAGGGCTGGACAGTACAGGAGAAGCAAGTCCCTCAAGTACCCTATGTGTTAAGTGCCGTCACATCGCAGTCGACTTATGGTGACCCCTTTTGGGGTTTTCATGGCAAGAGACTAGCAGAGGTGGTTTGCCAGTGCCTTCCTCTGGACAGCAACCCTAGTATTTCTTGGTTGTCTCCCATCCAAATACTAACCAGGGCTGACCCTGCTTAGCTTCTGAGATCTGACGAGATCAGGCTAGCCTGGGCCATCTAGGTCAGGGCTGAACTACCCTACCCACAAGTTATTTATTTAAGAGATTTTTATCTCTATTTATTCAAGAGATTTATTTAAGAGATTTTTATAATGCCTTTTGAACCCTGCTTTTTACAACTAAATTAATAAATAATCAATGTAAAATAAAAGAGAGCCACTCCGCCATGGAAGCTTGCCGGGTGACCCTGGGCCAGTCACACACACTCAGCCTTGACCCTGGTAAGTATTTGGGTTGGAGACCTCCAAGGAATACCAGGGGTGTGACGTGGAGGCCGGCAATGGGAAACGACCTCCGAACCTCTCTTGACTTGAAAACCCCACCAGGGGTCACTACAAGTCAGCAACCCCCCCAAAAAAAACCCAATCAAGACAGATAGACCAACCTCCAGGGTCCTAGCAGCAAGGTAGATACAGGCACAAGCAATGCTCTCAGGGTGGAACCTCACAAAGACGTCTGTCCGCAGGCTGTCGTTCATATAGTTCCTAGGATGACAAAAGAAGAGAAGGCCGAAGTTGCAGCAGATGTACAGATCCCTCCTTTGGCTATGCTAGTTTTTTACTCTATTGCAGCTATCTAAGCATTCTACAGCTACGTTTGAAGTCTAGATAACCCTGTGAAATCTGACAGGCGAGAAGAGAAAGCTTCCTTCCAGGGAAGTGCTCCTCTTGGGAGTGTATCAACAGGCTGCTGGAATTTGTGAAAGAGAACCAATTTCAACTTTACTTTTCTCCCTGTTATGATCTACTTGCCTGTTCTCATGCAAACCATAATGATTTTTTTTTAATTCAGACACAACCCGTGGCATATTTTAAGAAATCTGATCCAACTCTAGGCTTCATCCCATTGAGGACAGCAGAACGCGGGCTTGAGATAGACAGTCTGAAGTTGCAGGTCCGAATGGAGGCTTCTTCAGGATCCTTTAGCTCTCTCATGCTTTTCAACAGACCCATTTTTCCCGAACGCGCACAACTGCACAAATCCCTTCAGAGGGGCAAGACAGTCCCAGAGGTTCAATCCAGATGTTTGGCAGCGTCGCAGCCGAAGATGCCGAGTTCACGCCTCTTGATTCCGATGGCTTGGCGCTGGATCACTTCCAGATTGCCCCACAGTGACAACGTTTCTTTAAAACTGAATGTTCATAGAGTGAGGAAACTGCAAAAACATTCCACACGGCTAACAGTCAGTACACGTTACATATTTCTCCCCTGAAAGGAAGTCTGAAAACACAGAAACTTTTTTTTGCAGCTAACGTGTGCAAGATCCCAGCAAGCACAAATTATTTTCTAAAAAAATTCACTGTCCAAGCAGCACGTCAGACAATAACTGAAGTATGACCCAGAACAAAGGCATCTAGTAGCCAGAGATGACCATTGGAGATGCATTATGAGCATCAGATTTGCAATGACTGAATTAACACGGGGTGACCCCAGATTATGAGTCTCCGTTGCCTTAAATCAAGCCATGCGCAGGCAACTGGAGGAGGTGCTACATGGGTTGTTACAATGGAGGCGGCCAAACCAACAGAGGATTTGGGGTACCACCCCCATTGTTGTTCCTCAATAAAACAAATCTGAAGGGTCAGAAATATTATTCCCGACCTTGCTGGAGAAATTTCAGAAGATTTTTTAAATAGATTGGACTGGATGCCCTCCAGCTTCCAAAATGGCACATTAACAGAACAAGGGCTGGTTTGCATTCCACCTCTGACTGGCCCTGCCGTACTGGGACATGGGACAGACCTCAGCTATGCATTCAAGACAGAGAATTCTTTAGAATGTTTTCAGGTTGCTCAAATACTGGCTAGGCCTGGAATGCCCATGGATGAAGACTTTGGTGCCTGAAGCCTCTGCACTGAATGCTTGTGTAGCCGAGACTTTTCCCGCTAGCTCTTTATTCTTTTCTCCAGCAGACTGCTGTCCACAGCCAGGACCCTAAGAGCTACTGTGGCGCAAAAGGAGCCCCCCTTCCCCAAATAGCTGATCCTCACAATGCATCAAGATGGTTTTGGAAATCTCCCATTGCAAAGGCAGTTTGATGAAAGGCATGGGGACACCAGGAATATGGAAACAGTTCATCAGATCTTGCCCCTTAAGTTTTAAAAGTACAGGAGAAATTTAGTGCTAAGCAGTCTAGGGGGGGATAGGAACACTTAACATATGAAGAAGAGTTGGTTTGTATATGCCGACTTTCTCTACCACTTAAGGGAGAGTCAAACCGGCTTACAATCACCTTCCCTTCCCCTCCCCACAACAGATGCCCTGTGAGGTAGGTGGGGCTGAGAGGGCTCTAAGAGAGCTGTGACTAGCCCAAGGTCACCCAGCTGGTTTCATGTGTTGGGAGTGGGGAAACCAACCCGGTTCTCCAGATTAGCCTCCACCACTCCTGTGGAGGAGTGGGGAATCAAGCCCGGTTCTCCAGATCAGACTCCACCGGCTCCAAACCACTGCTCTTAACCACACCATTAATGCTTTTTATTGCAAATACGGAATTTTTTAAAAAAATTAATTCAAGTACCAAAATTTTACGTCAAGTGCAATAACCAGCATCCTTAGAACTCAACCTCCCCCTCCCGCCTCTCACCCACTAACTTAAAAACTCAAGTTTAATAAAGGTTTGTGTTTTTTTGCATTCTAAAGACATAAAACACAGCATCAGGCATCTCAACAGTAATGCATTCATGATTCAAACTTATCTGTAAAGTGCACAAATACAACTTTTTTTATCAAGTTTGGAAAAAAAAATCACAAGCAGAAGTCGGCCAGTTTTAACTCTACTAGCGTACGCATACCACCTGTCTAGAGCCAGCCTTCTCTCTGCGAAGCCTGCTTTGGTTTGACTGAAGACGGCAGTTATCCCTGCACCAGAACGATTGGGCAGCAGAGGAGAAGTCTTAGTCACTTACCCTCAGAGGCTACCCTTCGATCAAAAGAGTACAGAAAATTAGAGTCAAAAGAGGTTCTCCTTCAAGGCAGCACCACACAGTTCAGTCAGCAGACATACCAATGGCTTTTAGAACAACTTTCACATCATGTCAGTTTCACAGGTTATCCTCTGTCATCTTTCTTATAAAAAGCAACCCATTCCAAGACCCGAGGCGTTAAATCTTGTATCACTGCAGGATGTACAGGCATGTATTCAACAGACTGTGTTATCGGACCATTTTTCAAATAAAATGATAGTGCTCGGTGAGACCTTCCCGCCCCACTTCCTATCTTCGGCACAAAGCTAAGATAGCTCAGGGGGAAACTCCATGTTCAGAAGCAGCGTACCTTTGTGTACTACAAACAAGCAGAAGGCGGCTGCCTTCAGATCCTGTTTGTGAGCACGCTCAGGCCACCTGCCTTGGACACTGAACGCTGAACCATGGCTCTGATTCAGCACGGCCGTTCATACATTCACGGAAACAATCCCGTAGCAATCTCTGCTGAGAAGGGACCGAACCGGCGGGAGTCAAGGAAGAAAAAGCCAAGGGGGGGGGGGGGGCGTGTGTGAAGGTTAAAAGCTCGCTTACCATTTAATACAGGGCCTGAATCTTTAACAAAGAGTCCCATCAACTTGAGGTGGCAGAAGCGGCGTGCCAGGTTAACACTGGAACCTCGCTCCTGCCATGAATGTGGCAGCGGAGCATACATGTAACTTCCCCTAAACATGACAGTTCTGCGCCAGTGCCCTGCTCTTCTCAACAGAAAGAAGGAACAGCAACTTACCATGACGTCTGGACCAGGTGTTGGTTACGTTCACATTCTAATACCTGAAGGTACATAACGATTATCTGGAAGATACGGGTGACGGAGTTATACAGGTGATTGGGTTATGGACAAAGGTTATAGTTTAGGCGGCTGGGGTCAACCAGGCTTATTCTAGTCTGGGTACGCATCCTTGTGGGACTCCAGGGAATCCGCAAAATGCCAAGCACAGACGGAGAAGCAATACACAAACATCTGAATGCAGAGCATGACCTTTCCTCCTCTGTACTCCATCTGGCCTGGTCTCCTAAGAGTATGGTTCTAATCTACAGGCAGACATCTCCTAATGCTCCCCAAAATTCCCGAAGAGTTTGCGTGCCTTCCATCTATACGCCCACCTCAAAACATACAGGAGCGACTGGTGAGGAGAGAAGAAACGTCAGCGCCCTTTCCCTGACATAATTCTCATGAATTAGGATTATCGCAATATGGTTTAGCGGATTGGCTTTCCTGCTGCGATTCAGTTAGGACATCAGGCACTCTCTCATCTGCCTGAACGGACCCTGAATAATTTTGAATGGAAATAGATAAATCCACCTATCTTATGTGCTGCTGGTACTTTTGCCTGCTTGCATATCTGTTGTTTGTATCTGTTTTCATTGCATTTGTTTGACATCACCACTCTAATTTGTTTTCCTTTTTGGCAAAACAGTATCTTGTCACAACATAATATTGTCACAATATGGTTTGTTGTAATTTTAAAATGATACTACCCGCCCTGAGCCAGCTTGCTAGGAATGGCGGGTTATAAGTCCAATAAATAAATAAATAAATGTTTTGCCATTAGTTATTCGCTTCCTATGCGCTGTCCTGCCCCTCCAAATACATACGCTGTGGCACACAAGAGTGGCACAGTCTCTGACTCCGGCAAGCGTGCTGCAGATTCACACCCAGTTGGGCTGGCCACCACTGCCCTGACAGTTTAAGGAAAATCGATGGGAGTCGGTCTACTTTCTAAAACTGGTGTGTTCAAATCTCAAGGCAGCCAGGGGGCTTTAACGGCAACAGTGCATCCATCGTTACCTACCTGCGTAAGAATAAACTGCCTAATAAGGACTCGGGCGGTTAAGTCTAACCCGCACTCAAACTCTGAAGCCACGAGTCTTTGCTCAAAGGAAACACAGAATTAACAAATAAGACTGTCTTGGGACGAGAAACAAAGGCGGCGAATGCCACTATCGTTCATCTACAATGCATGAAGCACAGGCCGTGCTTCTGCCAGTTCATAATGAAGGCTAATCAGAACTTCTGGCAATTCACAGAATAGGTGGGAAGGTGGGAGGGGAGAGAAGAGACACAAACCTTATGAGGGTGCTTGACGTGCACACAGAACCCTAACTCCTTCAGAACTCTCCTCTCAGCCTTTATGATTTGGTTCTTCAAGTTGACGTACTCTTGATCCAGTATTAGAGGCACAGGCTTCCTGTTTGGAAAAGAAGGGAGGCTGTGAAGCGGCAGCCCGGAACAAGAGAAGACTGAGCTCTGCAATACGAGTAACCTGGCTGGGTTGTCATAGTATTTCAACTCAACTACGTGGGCGTGTGATGGAATCAACCGAAAAGGGGACAAATCTTGGTGCAAGACCTTTGAAGACCACCACCGTGCTCATTCAAGGTATTCTCCCATTGCATGACTGGTTCAAAGCAGGTGCACCGCTGTGATTCAATTAGACCCCCCCCTCCCCAACCCTGGTCTCCCATCGATGTGTACACAAGTCACAGATAAACAGAAAATGTTCTCTTTCATTTACTTGTATTATGATACATCCCACGGGCTCTGACTGAAACACACCAATGTCAACAATTTTACATTTAAGGCTTCCTCCCGGGTCCTTTTTTTTTGGGGGGGGGGTGTTCTTGCCAGAGGACTTCCTAATAGCTCTCTCCTTCCTCTGGCCTGGTGAGTGGGGCCAGAATACCCTCTCCCTTACAGGCAGAGAGTCTAGCCCGCTCTTGTGGATGGGCTGAGAACAAAATTATACACTGAGCTAGGCTACTCCAGCTATGCGCTCTTTGTGCAACACACAAACTGACTTGGGCTGGAATCTGGGATAGCCTTGCAAAAAAGGGGGGATCAGTGGTGACCACCACAGAAATGGAGGGGGAGGAAGGAGTGGGGGGGGGGGAAGTGGCCTTTTGAGTTCTTACTGCTACCCCCTGAGTAGTTAACTATCTTGGCTTCCCATTCCTTGGATCGTTTGGGCATGAAGATGACCCCCTTACGTGTTCTTACACTTACTTTTTCTCTCTCAGATGCCGAAGTCGGTGAAATACATTAATCACATCCCTTATACGTCTTGGTGCTTCTTCAATTTTTGAGGCCAGATGGACACAGGCCATCGACACATGCTGAAAGAGAAGCACGGGCAACGTATTAGGCTTTATTCCAGGCCCAAGTTGCCGGAGGAGGGAAAAAGGTTCTAGCACTCACTACCAAAATAGAAGATTAGACTGTTATATGGGGGGGGGGGGAGAAAGGGCTTTTGGATTACTTCCAACTAATACTTTTTTTTGGAAGTATACTCATGTTCAACGGAGATTAATGGACATTATTAGTATCAATCAATCATAATTTATTATGGTCATGGACCATCAATTAAAAGAAATTATTAGTAAAATAATCTTATGACTGAAGAAGAGTTGGTTTTTATATGCCGACTTTCTCTACCACTTAAGGGAGACTCAAACCGGCTTACAATCACCTTCCCCTCCGGGGCTGAGAGAGTGTGACTAGCCCAAGGTCACCCAGCTGGCTTCGTGAATAGGAGTGGGGAAACAAATCCAGTTCACCAGTTTAGCCTCCACCGCTCATGTGGAAGAGTGGGGAATCAAACCTGGTTCTCCAGATCAGAGTCCACCGCTCCAAGCCACTCCTCTTAACCACTACACCACAAAGCAAAAAAAATTAGTAAGTAGATGATATAAGGAAACAGGAGCTCAGGCTCAGCTTCATACCTCCATGGAATGTTTCACAAATGACTTTGTGTAAAAGAAACGCTGGAACAACACTTGCCCTGTAGCCATGGCCACCTAAGGGAAAAAAAATGCAACGTACACATTAATGCTAATGAAAGATGTTCAGAGAAATCAGAAGCAGATTCCTATCAATCCAAATCGGCAGCACCAGAGATGCTTAATTTTTTTTACATACTACAAGACTTGGGCTTGTTTTCTAAGCAGTAACACTTGAGGAAAGTTAACTTTCCTGCTATCACTTTCCCATTGCAGAGTTTGATGTCTCCCCAAACCGTGTCTATTTCGGGTCAGTGGACTGGGATGGGGGCGCTGCATCAAGGACTGCTGTTGTGCAATAAAATGGTAGTTAGGATGGTTGTTTTAAAAACAGTGGTCCTAATGACTTTGCTTTTTACCTTCAGTTTTCAGCCCTGAACCAATCCAGCAATAACAGTACAACCGGCTTAGATCACTGCTGCCTTATCACACTTTCCCAACTAAATGGCAAAGTCACCACAAACGTGGACTCCAAATCACATGGCGTTTCTTCAGACAGCCCAGATGCACTTGATTTCCCAAATCTGACACAAAACCAGAGTTCGGGGGGGGGGGGGAGTGAAAACAGCTGGTTGTCTGACAATATTCAAAGATGCCCCAATCAATCCCATCTCACCCCTTTGACATATGCTTATACATCTTCAACGCTTCTGGACTTGGAACCTGCTTTTAAATTCCAGGCAGTGGCACAGGACATCCTGAAATGCAAGCCTGTGACAGGAGCATGAGTTATAACCTCACGTGTCTGTGTTGGGGGAAACACCCTCTGTGACTGAAGTGTGTGCCAAAACACCTGAGGACTGACTGGCACCCTGCTGATCTACACACGTGCAACCCGGGAGTCGGTCCTTTCCAAAAGCAACCAAAAAAACAGGTGAGCTCAACAGAGACTGCAACCCGCTTGAGGATCTTGAACCGTGGCTTGAAGATCACTTGTGCTGCAGGACTGCAACTGGGAATATTACTGATGAACCCACATGCAGAACTTCTGGGCTCCAACACAAAAGAGATGGGATGGTGGCAAACCAACAGTTATTGTACAATGTACTGCAAACAATGCGAGTGTTTTTGGTTTCTCCCACTCGCTTTAGTGTCTGGTACACAGAGAATCTGAAATATTTATTCAGCATCAATATGAAACCTAACACTTTACTGATTTACAAATATCATACCAGTAGATAAACTCTCCAACTATTCTGTTCACCTGCATGGCTGTTACTCCATACTCTCTACCTTAAGCCTTTAAAGAACAACAAGTTAGTCAGACAGGAACTCCACATACAGGCACACTCACAACCCTTTAAAAACATTACATCAGAAGTGGCCCTAAACGGAAACCAAAAGCTTATTTGCCTAAAAAGAAGAATTTAGGAATTGGAAAGGCAGAACACAAAGTGGAAATCACGTCCTCAACGTCAGTGATGTTAATCCCCTTCAAAAAGGCAGTAATCCGCAGGCTCGGCAAGCATGCATGACTAGCAAGGGAGGAGACTGTTACATCATCCACTTCCCGGAAGGGAGCTGGGTTAATGCCGGGAACCTCCATTATACTCAAAAGGGAATTTTCTGCCCTCCACCTTGCCCTGGCAGGGAAGATCTCAAACCTGTAGAGCATTCTTGTGAAACTTAAGACCCTATGAAGGTCGGGAGTCTGGGGTTCTTTGTCTGAGGGGTCGACTGCACGGCATCTGGAAGAACAAAAGCCCTGCCGCATTCGGCACTAGCAGGGGCTCTGAACAAAGCGGCAGATGCGGCAGCTTTCGAGGGACTCCTCCTCCAAGCCCTTTCCCCAAACAGTTACACCCAGGGGTCAAAGATGCTTGAGACAGACAATCTAGTTTTAAGTGCTCTCACCAACTGCTCTTCCAAACCACTTTCTTTCCAAGAGAACACCACACTCCTAGTCTTTCCCATTTGGGGGCTTCCTCTCCACAAAATGGGCTGTGCTGCCTTTATCATAATGTGGTGTATTTTTTATACTTTTAAACAGATATACATGCAAACAAGCAGAAGAGATAAAAATCTCATAAACTAGTCAGTATGATCTCTCTCACCTTCCCAACTTCTCCCTACAGAATTATATTATTATGGATTTTTTCCCAATTCATAAAAACCAGCCCTCTCCCTGCGCCCATTTTTTGCCTGAGGATTTCCCTTCATTTTTTCCAACAGTACAGTTTGGAGTGGGGGGGACACTGGGAAAAACTCAAATGAAATATTTTTTTCTTTAGGAATGAGTAAAATACTTAAGACATGATTTTACATACTCAAAATGTGTAGCCATTTTTACATAAACAATCTACAGCATTAGACAATAAAGCCTAATTTTACAATAGACGCATACAGCGTTCAAATACATTGTTTAAAGACACATTTTTCTAGAAATGCATATAATGCACTTCTATGGAGTTCAGCATTACGAAGTTTAAACTGTTATCTAAAAATGTCAATAGTCCTACTGTGACAACATAAGAGCATCTAAATAATATACTTCTGTTTACTACACAATTTACATTCTCTATATTCAACTTTTATTTTTTCCCTACATCACAGATGGTAGACACTAAGATCAATACACTAAGGAAGCATGAATCGCATCTCTCTTCTATATGTGATACTGTCACAGTTTTGCTCAAGGAAAACTAAGGCGCTTATATTCTAACTTAATAAAACATTCCAAATAGTAGAACGTTGCATGCAAAGTTATACGTGATGTATTTTTTGCTGTTAAAGTAGTAAAAAAAAGTTTGTATTTGATTACTGAATCATATCAAGGTCCATCTTGCCACTACCATCCGGATTCTAACTGTGGCCAGATGCAGGAAGTGATGGCAACCGTCTACCAGTTTAGCACACAGCTACTGATGTTCAGTGGTATATTGCCTCCCAATAAGGAAATTCCATTTGTAATAACTGTGGCTAAAACAAAAATGAAGGATCATATAACAGATCTTTATTGTGCAGCACCACATATCTGACTGATCAAAATGGAACCTGCCATATACTGCGCTTCTGAAAATGGAGATTCCACTCGTTATCACAGCTAATAGCCACTGATCTTTCTACCTCCACAAATACATCAAATCCTTTCCAAGAATCGCCTTGCTGGGAAGTTCCATCCAAGTTAACAATTTTGTTTTTTGCAGAGGTAAACCAGATGCCTCTGGGAAGTCTAGAAGTAGGGCATGAACTGCCACCACCTCCATCAATCAACACAAGGATGTTATCTTTGAATGTGGAGGTTCTATTCTGAACTCTCATGACCATAAAGAATAGACTTACTGCATTAGACCAAAGGTCTACCCTGATTCTGATTTACTGTTATTGCTGAAATTTTGTGGTAGCAAATATTCAATTTTTAAAAATTTGTTATGGAAGCCATCTTCAGCTGAAGAAAAAGTGGCGAAATACTTAAAAAAAAGAAAAAAGAACTGGGTATATGTCAAAATGGCAACAGCCATCAACAAGCTGTGGAGGTACACCCACACAACTTTGCTACAGGGTCCTTGAAGAGAGCTGCAGGAACATAAAAAGAATGCAGAAACTAATTTCAAAAATTTCTCCCCATCTCTCCACTTCTGATAGGCCAGCCAAGAGCCACATTCCATCTGGAGCTGTTTTTCTTGTATTGTTTGTAAACTGCCCTAGAGATAATTTGATTTAAGGACAGGACACACATCTTCAAAAAGAAAAGGAGAAGCTCTGCAGTTGGAATTCACATGCAAATTTAAGTTTATCAGTCTCGGATTCAATAGGTTTTGGGGTGGCTAGCTGAAGACTAACTTGCTAATTTAATCAGACAGGGAGTTGTCCTCAATGATTAGACCCCTTTTAAAACTGAATCTCTTGCTTACCATCAGTGCTTGGCATTGTAACTTAACTCATGTCTTGGAATGCCAAGCCTTTCCGGCATCTCTTTGTAACACCCTCCCCCTTATGCTTCTGCTCCTTGAGTACATTACTTCATTCATCTGATGAAGTCAACTCTGCCTCACAAAAAGACATGCTACAATGCATTTGTTATTCTGAGTCTATATTGCCGTGTAAACTCTTGTTATTTGAACAATATTCTTCATTTTACTTTTTTTTAAATTAGAACCCCCTTGATTTTTTTAAATGGAAAGGAAAGGTAGAAAATACATATTATATGTATTTAAAGGCAGGGACAAGTAAAATACAATAAATACATGTTGTTTCTACCCTGCTAGCAAACCAAAACCTTCCAATGTAAATATATAAAAACGTTTTAAAAAGGAAGGGTATTACAATATCAACACACAGCAATATTTATAGAAAACTTTGACCAGATAGTAGGATACTAATATCTACATTTTCACTATTTAATTCTACGTTGCCACCCGAATCAACCCAAGTTTCCAAAAATGGTTTCTAACTGAATGCCAAGGTAGAAACACGAAGATGTTTTCACGGCTGCTAACAGGAAGGGTAGGACACCCTTGCCCCGTTTGTTTCCTGTTCCCAGAACTACCTAGGTACGTTGCAGTTTAAAACAAAGATTTTATTCAGCTAACAGACGAACCAGGAGACTCTTTTCTTCCGGGCCATTTACGCCTAGGAGTTTTTTGCCTTGGGGTTGCCCTCTCTAGATGCACATTTTCCCCATCCGAATTCTCCGAACAAGAAGCTCCCATGTAGAGTTTTGAGAATTCAGATGGGGAAAATGTGCATCTAGAGAGCAGCAAATCCAAGGCAAAACCTCCCAGGCATAAATGGCCTGGGCGAGTGTCTCCTGGTTTGTCTGTTAGTCTTAAAGTGCTATATATTCAATGATTGAAATACAATCTTTGAAGGATATCAATAAAATAGTTAAAACCTCTTAGTCTTAAAGTGCTATATATTCAATGATTGAAATACAATCTTTGAAGGATAAGATATCAATAAACTAAAACCTCTGAGTCTTAAAGTGCTACATATTCAATGATTGAAATACAATCTTTGAAGGATATCAATAACATAGTTAAAACCTCTTAGTCTTAAAGTGCTATATATTCAATGATTGAAATACAATCTTTGAAGGATAAGATATCAATAAACTAAAACCTCTGAGTCTTAAAGTGCTACATATTCAATGATTGAAATACAATCTTCGAAGGATATCAATAAAATAGTTAAAACCTCTTAGTCTTAAAGTGCTATATATTCAATGATTGAAATGCAATCTTTGAAGGATAAGATATCAATAAACTAAAACCTCTGAGTCTTAAAGTGCTACATATTCAATGATTGAAATACAATCTTTGAAGGATATCAATAACATAGTTAAAACCTCTTAGTCTTAAAGTGCTATATATTCAATGATTGAAATACAATCTTTGAAGGATATCAATAAACTAAAACCTCTGAGTCTTAAAGTGCTATATATTCAATGATTAAAATACAATCTTTGAAGGATCTCAATAAAATAGTTAAAAGCTCTGAGTCTTAAAGTGCTATATATTCAACGATTAAAAAAAAGATATCGTTCAAAGATTGTATTTTAATCTTTTTTTTTTATTATTTTTTTAATCCGACGTTTCCGCCGAAGAACTCCTTCGCGGGCCGGGGAAGCTCCAGCCCGCTAAAAAGGCCCCCGGCTCCGTCCGCACGAGGAGCTTTCCCCGCTCCCCTCTGCCCCCCCTCCCCGCCCCGTTTTCCAGCCGAGGCCTACCCCTTCCCCTCCCCCACCGCGGCCTACCTGAGGGAGCCGGAGCAGGATGCCGGCGGCCTGGATGAGCTCGCAGCCGGTGACGCGGAGCTGCGCCTCGGTCTCGGCGTCCAGGCCGCTGCCCATGGACGGCGTGAAGCGCACCGCGTCGTCGGGCAGGAGGCAGTTCTCCAGCGTGATGAGCACCCCCGAGTACAGCCGGTCGCCGATGCGGACGGCGCCCGGGGGAGGCGGCTGAGGAGGGGCCAGGCAGCCGCCCGAGGGGAAGGACGACGAGGACGACGACCCCGGGCCGGGCGCCATGCCGGGGCCGGCGCCAGGCCCCGCCAGGACGGCCGCCGCTCCCCCGCCGCCGCCTCCCCCCGCAGCCGCCATTATCATCGCCGCCGCCATCTTGTCTCGACGACGACGTCGCGGATTCACCTCACTCGGGCGGACGAGATCGCCTCTTCCGCTATGCCCGCCCCCCCGCTTCCGCCCTCTCGTCGCTCCTCTCCCTCGCCATTGGCCGCCGGCGACCGGGCTCCGTCCTCCCATTGGACACTGAGGCGCCTCATTGTGACGCAAGGCGAGGAATTCAATCTCTCTCTCCCCCTCCCCCCTCTTGAAACTGGGCGAGAGGGTTAGTCAAGGGGGATGACGAGGGCTCCCGCCATGCAACGCGCGGACCCGCTAACGGCCGCCTACGAAGGGCCTGTTTTTCTCCACCCCGCACGACGTTGGGCTGTACCATGTCGTATTATAGGGGTGGCTCGTGGCACTGAAAAGTCTCCAAACGGAACCAAAAAAAACCTCCACGTATAAAACCAGCATGTTAAGGAGAAGTCTAAACTGGAACTCTCTGCCCTGTCATGCTGGCTTTCTGCGTGGCTTTCTGTTCCGTATATTGGAGGGTTCAGTGGCTGGAGGGTTCCAATGGTACAACCCAACCCTCTGGGGGGATTTCCCCATAAGGGTTGTTCCAGGCTAATTAAGAGCCCCTGTTCCCTTCAAAGGGAAGATCACAGCATTTAAAATAGCGTTGCCCACGATTTAGCCTGCCAGGCTACATGATCACTCCTTTGGAAAGATTTGTTTTAAAAGAAAATGTTAATAAAATAGGGGTGTGTTCAATATTTAAGACACATTAAGCTTCCTATTACTATGTATGGGTGTGAAAGCTGGACAATGAGGAAAGCTGATAGGAAGAAAGATGATTCCTTTGAAATGTGGTGTTGGCGGAGAGTGTTGCGGATACCGTGGACGGCCAAAAACAAACAAACCCAAATCAGTGGGTCAAATCAAGCCTGAACTGACCCAAGAAGCTAAAATGACTGAGGATGTCATACTTTGGTCACTGGAAAAGACAATCATGCTAGGAAAAGTGGAGGGCAGCAGGAAAAGAGGAAGACCCAACCAGAGATGGATGGACTATAAAGGAAGCCACGGCCCTCAGTTTGCAAGATCTGAGCAAGGCTGTCAAAGATAGGACATTTTGGAGGACATGGATTCATAGGGTCGCCATGAGTCGGAAGCCACTTGACGGCACTTAACACAACACACACACAAGCTTTTTTTCAACTGCATTCTGCAGTTGGCTGGGAAAGATGATACCAAACAGAAGCTAGAAACAAAAAGGAGCAACTCCTTCCTCTCAGCAAGGAAAGGCTGTGTGTGGACTTGAACCCATTTCTTTTCAAGTAGTTGGCTCTCTTTATTCACAAGAGACCTAACAGCACTTAACAGACCATACCCATATTCAGAAATACAGAAGTTTGGGATGCTGGAATTGTATTATTCCCCACTCCCCAAGGGACCAACACTTTAAAATAAGACCCAAACACACTAATTTGTCCGTTCCCTCCCAAACACACAATGCTGCATTTCAATTATACACACTTCCCATCACCACTAGTAAGTAATAAAACCCAGGATGAACATTTCCTTGATTTTGCCCGCTAACCGCTCTCTGCAACTAGCTGGTGGAAGTTTCTCACCCCACACCATATCCCTGGAGGTGGAACATCTCCACTCCCACATTCATCCCACAAACCCGAGCCTCACTGGCTCTATACGAGAGCTGAAAGACACAACAGTAGCCACAAACCATTTCAACAGTCCTTTTAATTAAAAGAATATATAGTGGAGAGAGAGACTCATAAGACAAACTGTCTCATTTAACTGAGGTTCAGTGCCCGGAGGCCCCAATCTGTGGTCCACCAGGCTCCCAGTACAGCCTCTGATGCATTTCAATAGTTTTTGTTCCAGCTGAGATATTGACAAAGGACCCCATAACCTCCTCTTCTGCAGCTGAATAAGGGAGGCCTTGGAAAGCGGGAAATAGTAGAGAGCAAATGAGGTGGCCAAAGGGCTCTGTCCAAGCCTATGTTCATACAAGGAGGGAAGAGTCCTTTGCCTGTATTGCCAAGACAAAGTTGCTGACTCTCCTGGCCTAGCTGTTGAAAATATGGCCCCTATTAAAATATAATGGCTATTTAGGTACCTATTTAGGTACCTATACAAAAATTTCTGTAGAATGGGTGATAATCTTCAAAGTAGGAAAGGACAGTCCCGCCCCAGTTAGACATACAGCTTGCTTCGCTTTACCAACTGAGGCCATGTTTTGCAACGCCAAAGTGACCCCTTTTTAATCTGAGTGCATCTCAGCAAGCAAGCCAAAAACCACAGCTTCACTAAGACCGCACGAAGCGTGAAAAAATCCCCTCTGGTTCTTTCCCTTCATGAGCAGCAGCCAGGCCTTCATCTCCCCTCCTTTTAGCCAACGCCGCCAGGGACTTGAATGTCTTCGGCTCGTAGATCGCCATGTCAGCCAAGACTTTCCTGTTCAATTCCACCTGACACTGAAACGTAAGAGAACAGCCGTCACAAAGTTGGCAAGAGAACAGCCATGCCGTCTGGTGCCAAACGCTTTCAAACCAAAAAGAAAACTTTAAAGAAATTTTAGATTTTGATTCACTAGTAAATTTCTGCCTCTTGCAACACCAAATTTTGGTTTGACTCAGATGGTTCCCTCCAACATTGCAGAGATGAAAAATGATTCCCCTGGGGAGATAGTTCCATGTAGCACATGGAACCACCACCCTGAATCTTAAGGATACTTGTTTTAACACCCCGATTTTCATGCCGTCCTCCACTCTCTGCATGTTACTTAAAGTTCTTCTCCCTGTGCTTGCTGTAGTCACTCCTTTACAGGTGTAAAAACCAAACAGGATTGTTCTTTGAGTTAAAGACGCACTTAAATTGGCCAGACCATATAAGAATGAGAGTTCAAAATAGATCTCTGCAACTGAAGTGTGCTAACTGGTGTTGCAGTGTTCTGGCTGCTCTAGAGACAAGATGAATCTTTCGCCACTGAGATTTTGCTTCTGGGCTTTGGAACAACAGCTCTAGCAACTACACAAACAAAATATTAACAAGGCATCCCCAAAAGACAAAGCTAGGACCAGTGACTTACTGGGAACTGGTACAAGAAAAGAGAGATATCCCAAAGAAATAGGGCAATTGGAGGATATATAGAAATCTTATACAACTGAACACAGGCAAATCGTAGAAAAGAGCAAGAGCCTGGAAGCACCTTAAAAACTTACAAAATTTCTGGCAGATTCAGCTAGAATGTGAGTCCATCTATCCTTAAGTAGAGAAGAGTGACTTAGACACGCAATGGCAATGTAAAAAGTAAATTACATTAGCAGGCCTGATTGACATTGCTGGACACTGAAGAAAGCTGATAGGAAGTAGACTCCTTTGAAATGTGGTGTTGGAGGAGAGTGTTACGGATACCGTGGACGGCCAGAAAAACAAATCAGTGGGTTACAGATCAAATCAAGCCTGAACTGTCCCTAGAAGCGAAAATGACTAAACTGAAGCTATCATATTTTGGTCACATTATGAGAAGACCAGAGTCACTGGAAAAGACAATCATGCTGGGAAAAGTGGAGGGCAGGAGGAAAAGAGGAAGACCCAACAAGAGATGGATTGACTCCATCAAGGCAGCCACAGCCCTCAATTTGCAAGATCTGAGCAAGGCTGTCAAAGATAGGACATTTTGGAGGACCTTGATTCATAGGCTAGCCATGAGTCGGAAGCGACTTGACGGCACTTACACACACAGTGGGCATGGAGAAATCAGCATTGGTAATGAGGCAAGAATCTCAGATCTCTATTCAGTTCAGGAGAATGCATGGTCTTGAGCTTCATTATTAGTTATAATTCAGCAGTCTCTCTTTCTCATCTCCCTTTGAAACCCCTTTGTAAGACAACTGCTCCTCTGAAATCAGCAACTGAATGTCCTGGAAGGTTAAAATGACCCCCCACTGGTTTCTGAATGTTGTGGTTTCTGATGTCAGACTTATGCCCATTCAATCTTTGTCCTAGGGACTGGCCTGTCTATCCAATGTAGTGGGTGGAGGGGCATTGCTGGCATGTGATGGCATAAATCACATTAGAAGATGAACAGGAGTATGAACCTGCGATAGTATGGCTGACGTTGCTGGGCCCAGTGATGGTGTTGCTAGGCAAATCGTGTCCTTATTGTTGGGCTAACATAAATTCAAAACAGACTGTTCAGTCATGGTGTTCAACATCTCTTTACAGAATCAGGAGAGAAAAAGAGGAAGAAAATAATGCTAGTAACGAACACCACCAAAGTCCTGCATAGCTCCCTTCAGCAAAGGATTAAACCAATGATTCAGGATATGAGCATATTTTCAATTCCAGATCAAGCATGTTTAATGCATATTTTGGCAAATTCTGAGTTCCTTCATATGAGGGAGCGTTCTCATTTCTGCCTCTGGCCAATTTTTAAAGAAGAGTTTGTTTTTATACCCTCCTTTTCTCTACCTTATAAGGAGTACCCTTTCTCTCCCCACAACAGACACCTTGTGAGGCAGGTGGGGCTGAGAGAGTTCAGAGAGAACTGTGACTAGCCCAAGGTCCCCCAGCAGGTTTCATGTGGAGGAGTGGGGGAAACAAAACTTGCTCTCCAGATTAGAGTCCGCCACTACACCACACTGGCTCTCCTCTTCCATTTTATCCTCGCACCAACCCTGTGAGGTAGGTTGGCCCCAGAAAAGTGATTGATCCAAGGTCATCCAATAACTGGCCAAGAATATGAATTTGGAGGAGGGTCTTCATATTCTTAGTCCAATACTCTAAATGCTACACCACACTGACTCTTATACCAACTAAAGTGAGAAGCCTGGTATTTTTAGCACCGAGAAGCAACACAGGAGAGGTGAGAGGAAAGGAAGAAAGCAGTTTACCTTATAAAGATTGCTGATGAAATGGTGATACTTCATACCGTGTTCGAGAGCAGCCGCTGTTAACCTCGTCATCCACAACTGAAAGTAAAACATGGAAGACTGAGTTTCTGCATACTAGAATCTCGCAAATGTCTCAGCAACTTTTCTGGTCCCTTTCCTTACCGCTCTCATATCCCTCTTTTTCAACTTTCTGGCCTTTGTAGCGTAGACGAAAGCCCTGCGGACCGCTCGGACGGCCAAGCTGTAGCAACGGTTCTTCCGCCCGCGGAAGTGCTGAAAGGGAGAGAAATGAAGAATGTGAGTCAAATCGGTGTTTGAGAATAACAGGAGGGCCCTGCCATACAGAAGATTGCTATCCTTCCGCCTAGCACCCTGAAAACCCTTAGAACAGGCAAACGCCTTGACAGAAATTCAAATTTTCATCGATTCCACGGGAAGATGAATAGTCTAACAAGACAATACTCAGCGCATTTACCAAGCCTCCATTCCCACCCTGTTCAACACATCACATTGAAATTGATAGTAACTAGACACATGAACAAAATCCTCTTAAATCCAAAAAATGGAAATATTGGGACTTTTGAGAGGGGAAAACCAGGAACATTTTAAAGGAAAGGCTTCCTTGGGCCACTGTGTGAACAGACTGCTGGACTTGATGTGCCTTGGTCTGATCCAGCAGGGCCTTTCTTATGTTCCTTTTCCCGAATGATCAGGGAGGATACATTTGTATCTGTTATTTTTGATCCCCATGCAAAAATAAGAGTATAAGAAACAGCGCATAGATCTAAGTTCACAGAAACAAAATGGAAGTTTGATGGCACAGTAGTTTCAGCATTCCGGAAAACCCTTAAGAGGTTACTTGGGATTCCTCCATGAGATTTCATTCATTTATTTACTGAATTATTTGCCTTCTGGCAAAGACATGACCCAATAAGGCAGCTTTACAACCCATAAAAATATCCATACGGCCCATCTATAATTAAGCACTCAGAATAAGGTCATACAGGATAAAATCAGATTAAAACTGGTATTTAAAGAACAACAATAACCAGGGGAACAAAATAAATATAACTGTACAGCCTTTAGAAACGTGGCCAGGGAAGGTGCCACAAACTTAATGAAAAAGAACATTTCATTCTCAAGGAGGGGCTGTGGCTCAGTGGTAGAACATCTGTTTGGCAAGGAGAAGACCCTGGCATCTTCAGTTAAAAGGACCATATAGTAGGTGATGTGAAAGACCTTTCCTGATTCCCGGGAGAGCTGCTGCCAGCCTGAGCAGATAACAGAGACCTTAATGGTCCAAGGGTCTAATTCAGCATAGGGAAGCTTAATGAGTGTCTTGGTACCACCACCATCAAGGCCACGGCTGTCCTCCGGGTCCTTCAACAGGGACACGGGCCTGCAAGGTCACGAATGGATTTCGAAGCCTTCCCACAAAATTCGGACTTGGGATTTCCCAATCCATAGTGCAGGCTGCAATCCCGTGCAGGCTTACTCCCCAGTAGTTCTGAGCAACCTCAGAGTAAAGGGGTGGCAATGTCCCTCCTCCCTTCGCTTTTAATTTCTGTTGAATCTGGCTGATCAAACCCATGCAGGCCTACTCAGGAGCCAACCCCCATCCCCTTCAACGGGACCGACTCAAGTATTTGCGCGATAGGATCACAGTCTCATAATACCAGAAAGCGGGGTCATCTGCTGAAGCTGGAGAGTGAAAGATTCAAACCAGATAAAAAGGAAGCATTTCTTCACACAACTCATAGTTAAGTTGTGGAACTCCCTGCCCCAGGATGTGGAAGGCTTGAAGAGGGGAGTGAACATATCCATGGAGGAGAGGGCAATTCATGGCTACTAGTAAAAATGGATACTAGTCATGAGGCATACCTATTCTCTCCAGTCTCAGAGGAGCATGGCTATTATATGAGGTGGTGTCTTGCTTGTGGGCTTCCTAGAGGCAGCTGGTTGGCCACTGTAGGAACAGACTGCTGGACTTGATGGGCCCCAGTCTGATCCAGCTTGGGTTTTCTTATGTTCTTACGATGCATACCTATGCTCTCCAGGATCAGAGGTGCGGGCCTATGAGGTCCTGTGGCACACAGGCAGGACAATGCTGCTGCAGTCGTCTTGTTTGCGGGCTTCCTTGAGGCACCTGGTTGGCCACTGTGTGAACAGACTGCTGGATCTGACGGGCCTTGGTCTGAACCAGCATGGCCTCTAGGTTGCTAGGTCCCTCTTCGACACCTGCGGGAGATTTTTGGGGGCGGAGCCTGAGGGCGGGGTTTGGGAGGGACTTCAATGCCATAGAGTCCAATGGACAAAGCGGCCATTTTTCTCCAGGTGATCTGATCTCTATCGGCTGGAGATCAGTTGAATTAGCAGGTGATCTCCTGCTACTACCTGGAAGTTGGGAAGAATCCAAACAGCACTCACACAAAATGATAAAGTGCTAATTTATAAAAGTGAAAATAAGTGCAAAGGTGAACAATATATACAACAAGGTAACAAGATACACATACAAATTATCAAAAGCAGTCCAGCAGAATAATAAATTCAATATATAAATATCCTGAAATCAGGTAAGTGATTGTCCAGTTCTGAATGTCCTGTATATCAGGTAAGTCAGTCTAAATTATCAATTATAGACTTCTCTATGTTTGTAGATTGCTGGAAGGCGATGTCCCTGGGACATCCCCCTTGCATCTTGCAACCCCTTTGCATCCGACGCTCCTGCAGCCCCCTTGCATCCGACTCCCCAAGCTAGAGATTGAAGCAACCCCCTTGCACCCGACGCTCTTGCATCCCCCTTGCATCTTGCAACCCCCTTGCACCCGACGCTCTTGCATCCCCCTTGCATCTTGCAACCCCCTTGCACCCGACGCTCTTGCATTCCCCTTGCATCTTGCAACCCCCTTGCATCTTGCAACCCCCTTGCATCCGACCCCCCAAGCCAGAGATCGAAGCAACCCCCTTGCATCCGACGCTCTTTCAAAAAGAAAGCATGCTCAAAAAGGCACTCTGAAACATTATGCAACGTGCAATTATGATTATTATTATTATTTAAAGCGGACCCCATGTGCAAAATCGCCGCGGTCGAGCCCTTACCCGCGCATGCTTGAGCACCTCGTACTTCCTCCAGAAGCGATCGGTCAGGCGGGTCCGGATCCACAGGGCCGGCGTGAGGAACACCATCCCTGCCCGCTGCAGAAGGAGACCGGAAGGGCGCGCAGAGCAGAAACCCACGCCGAGCTCCTTTTCCGGGCTGCAGGGCGCAAGCGCGGACGGAGGGGGGGGGAGGTGGAGGGAGTGTGCCTGGCGCGTCTCGGATGGAGGAGTGAACTCGCGCAACCCTGTGTGTGTGTGTGGGAGGGTATTTGGAGGGGGGAGATGAGACGAACAGCGAACCTTCCTGCGATTCTTTACAGGCCGACCACCCCCCAACCCTGGTTCAGTTTGCTTTTGCCAGTTTGGGACCTAGGGATGCCAACCTCCAGGCGGGGGCTGCAAAAATACATCCGCGCGCAGACTCAGTATTAGATCCTGTCTAGACCCTTAAGGAAAAAAGACGCCTACAAAGATAACGCGTTTTTAAATAAATTTTTATTAATTTTTATTATTTTTCAAATGCCTTATCTTTTTGTGTCTTTTTTCTTAGTTTAGACAGGATCTAATATTTTTTAATAAATATTGTTGTTGTTTTAAAATAATTTTTTATTAATTTTTATTATTTTTCAAAAAACAATATTTATTAAAAAATATTAGATCCTGTCTAAACTCTAAGAAAAAAAGACACACAAAAAGATAACGCATTTGGGGAAAAAATTATTTAAAAAAACAATATTTATTAACAAAATATTAGATCCTGTCTAAACTCTAAGAAAAAGGACACATAAAAAGATAAATAACAATATACATGCGTGTACATTGTTATTTATCTTTTTATGTGTCCTTTTTCTTAGAGTTTAGACAGGATCTAATATTGAGTCTGCATGCTGATATATTCTTGTAGCGTTGTCGTTTTCAGCATAGGGTTACTTGCATTTTTATTGCTTGTTGCAACCTCCAGATGGGGGCTGGATATCTCCCTAGGGTTGCCAACCTCCAGGGGCTGGCTGGAGATCTCCCGCTATTATAACTAATCTCCAGGCGATAGAGATCCGTCCCCCTGGAGGAAAATGGCCACTTTGGCCACTGGACTCTATAGCATCCAAGTCCCTCCACTCCTCAAACCCCGCCCTCCTCAGGCTCCACCCCCCAAATCTCCAGGTATTTCCCAACCTGGAGCTGGCAACCCTAGATCTTCCAGAATCACATTTCCTCTCCAGGTGACAGAGAGCAGTTCCCCTGGAGAAAATGGCTGGTTTGGAGGGTGTACCCTGCTGAAGTCCTTCCCCAGGCTCCACCCCAAAATCTCCAGGTATTTCCCAAGCGTGAGTTGGCAAGCCTATAATAAATTGGGATTAGTTGGAATTTCCGTGCAAATTTGATACTTAGCTCCGGGTTGCCAGCTCCGGGGTTGGAAATATCTGGAGATTTTGGGGGTGGAGCCTGAGGATGGTGGGGTTTGGGTGGAGGAGGGACTTCAAGGTGGTGTAATGCCATTGAGTTCACATTCCAAAGCAGCCATTTTCTCCAGGTGAACTGATATATGTCGCCTGGAAATCAATTGTAATAGCGGGAGATCTCCAGCTACCACCTGGAGGTTGGCAACCCTATACTTAGGTTTGCCAGCTCTGGGTTAGGCAATTCCTGGAGATTTTGGGGTGGAAGCTGGGGAGGGCAGGGTTTGGAGAGGCCAGGGACCTCCGCAGGGCATAGGGCCATAGAGTCCTCCGGCCAAATCAACTGTTCTTTCCAAGGGAAAGGATGTCTGTAATGTGGAGGTCAGTTATAATGCTAGAGGATCCCCAGGCCCCACCTGGAGGCTGATATTCCTAAATTGGAAGTGGTTGCAATTTCTGTGCGTGTGTGTGTTAAGTGCAGTCAAGTCGCTTCCGACTCATGGCGACCCTATGAATGAAAGTCCTCCAAAATGTCCAATCTTTGACAGCCTTGCTCAGATCTTGCAAATTGAGGGCTGTGGCTGCCTTTATTGAGTCAGTCTATCTCTTGTTGGGTCTTCCTCTTTTCCTGCTGCCCTCAGCTTTTCCTAGCATGACTGTCTTTTCCAGTGACTCTTGCTTTCTCATAATGGGACCAAAATACGATAGCCTCAGTTTAGTCATTTTAGCTTCTAGGGTCAGTTCAGGCTGGATTTGATCTAGAACCCACTGATTTGTTTTTTTGGCGGTCCAGGGTATCCGTAACCCTCTCCTCCAACACCACATTTCAAAGGAATCTATTTTCTTCCTATCAGCTTTCTTCACTGTCCAGCTTTCACACCCATACATAGTAACAGGGAATACGATGGCATGAATTAATCTAGTCTTGGTGGCCAGTGACACATCCTTACACTTCAAAATCTTTTCTGGCTCCTTCATGGCTGCCCTTCCTAGTCTCAATCTCTTTCTGATTTCTTGGCCGCAGTCTCCCTTTTGGTTGATGGTGGAGCCAAGGAATAAAAAGTCTTGAACAATTTCAATTTCCTCATTGTCAACCTTAAAGTTGTGTAATTCTATGCAGATTTGATTTTGTCAATCTTGGCCTCAATAGAAGCAGGGAATAGTTAGCTCACTACAGAAATTGCCTCTCTTCAAAGGTTTAGGCCCAATATTCATCTGGCCCTGAGGGTTTATCAATTTACACAACTCATCAGATTTTCCCTTTGGACTGGTCCTTGTTTCTGTTAATACCGTCATCTAAACATCTGTGTCTGCCAAGGGAAGGTAACGTTTCCGGCGCAGACGAAGAGGGCCGTAGTCCATGAAAGTTTTTGCCGTAATAAATGTGTTAGAGACTTTTAAGAGGCCTGAAAACTCCCAGTGGTTTTCTCTGCACTCTTTATTTTCAAGACGTGCGGGTGATAATTAGACACGGGGATTAGACTGCCGCATCTTCGCTTGCAAGAAATGCATATCCTATTATGGAATTGTCTTACCGTCTGTTGGGGTCTCCATAACATGTTTTTCCCCCTGTTGAAGTAGTATCAAGTAGGTCATCTTATTTTGAATAATTGAATCCTGCAATACTTACCAGTTATTTTGGCCTCCATCATAGCCCCATGCTTGCTCGCTCACGCCAAGTGGGAATTTTTCCCATCATTACTGGCCAGACTCTCCTGAAACCTATATAGCAAAAATCTCCCTTCCTTTTTAAAGCACAGACTCCACGTCTTACCTCTGCGGCTGCCCTTCCCTTTCTTCTCTACTCCATTTTTACTTTTCTTCTTCCTCTTTGTCATATATATTTGATTTTTCCACCCCAGCCTCCGGAGCATCCATGGCTGTCCCCACTCCCCCACCATCCTCACGACTACCCTGCGAAACCAACTGGCCTACAACCATTCTTCTTAGCTTCATGGCTAAGTGGGGACTTGGACGGCAACACACACACACACACACACAAACACACACACACACATATCACATGAACATATGAAGCTGCCTTATACTGAATCAGACCCTTGGTCCAGCAAAGTCAGTATTGTCTGCTCAGACCGGCAGCAGCTCTCCAGGGTCTCAGGCAGGGGTCTTTCACATCATCTGCTTGCCTGGTCCCTTTAACTGGAGATGCCGTGGATTGAACCTGGGATCTTCTGCATGCCAAGCAGATGCTCTACCACTGATCCACAGCCCCTCCCCTATGTATGTGTGTGTGTGTGTGTGTGTGTGTGTATAAATATATTCTGCATGCCAAGCATATAACGGAACAGTTAGAAATTGCAGCACTATAAATACATGTAAAACATGGTCCATCTACATTGGATCAGACGAGCTAGGAGAGAGAGTCAGGAGGCAGTGGGGGCACAGATATCAGAAGACTAGGGGCCCCCAGCAATGGCTTGACTGGTGATGGATCCACAATCAGGCCTCTCAGACACCAGCTCTTTGGCCATTTCCTTCCACCACGATCTCAGGGCACGGTCCGCTCCCTTGGTTAACAAGAGGTCCATCACAGGGTAGTGTCCTCTTTCCACGGCGAGGTGCAGCGGGGTCTTGCCGAGCCACCCGGCTGCGTTGACGTCGGCTCCGTGGTCCAGGAGGCAGCTGGCGACGCCGACATGGCCGCAGCCGGCTGCTCGGTGCAACGGGGTCAGATTCAGACCGTCCCTTCCATTAACTCCAGCAGCGGCAGTGGCGCCTACCAGGAGGCAGATGACAGGCAGGTGTCCGGCGGTCGCAGCTTTGTGGAGAGCGGAGCAGCCGTGGTGGTCAGTTATGTTCACTTCTGCCTTGGCTTGGAGGAGCAATTTCACAATCTAAAGAGAGAGCGAGAGGAATTCAGGAACATTGAATCATAGAGTTGGAAGGGATCACCAGGGTCATGAACACATGAAGCTGCCTTATACTGAATCAGACCCTTGATCCGTCAGTATTCTCTAAGACCGGCAGCGGCTTTCCAGGGTCTTAGGTAGAGGTCTTTCACATCACCTGCTTGCCTGGTTCCTTTAACTGGAGATGCCGGGGATTGAACCTGGGACTTTCTGCATGCCAAGCAGAGGCTCTACCACTGAGCCACAGCCCCTCCCCAAAATGTTAAACAGCTACCATACTGAGATGTTGATGGAGTCATACGAACACATGAAGCTGCCTTATACTGAATCAGACCCCTGGTCCATCCAAGTCAGCACAGTCTACTCAGACCAGCAGCGGCTGTCCAAGGTCTCTGGATGAGGGCTTTCACAGCATCTGCCTGCCTGGTTCCTTTAACTGGAGATGCCGGGGATTGACCCTGGGACCTTGTGCATGCCAAGCAGATGCTCTACCAGTGAGCCACAGCCCCTCCCCATGAAGCTGCCTTATACTGAATGAGACCCTTGGTCCATCAAAGTCAGTATTGTCTACTCAGACCGGCCGTGGCTCTCCAGGGTCTCAGGCTGAGGTCTTTCCCATCACCTCCTTGCCTAGTCCCTTTAACTGGAGATGCCGGGGACTGAACTTGGGACCTTCTGCATGCCAAGCAGATGCTCTACCACTGAGCCACGGCCCCTGCACTTCCATGGCGGTCTCCCATCCAAGTACTAACCAGGGCTGTCCCGGCTAGCTTCTGAGATTTGTGAGACTGGGCTTGCCTGGGCCACCCAGGTCACCAATGTAATACGTAGATAAAAACAATGTAGGGGAATCTGCAGCCTTACCTCCGGGTTGCCATTGTTAGAAGCGATCGAAAGGGGAGTCCTTCCCAAACCATCCTGAGCGTCCAGGTCGGCCCCCTTATCGAGCAAGAGACGCAGAGCTTCGATTCGTCCCGCCTCGGCTGCTATGTGTAACGGCGTGACTCCCCCCTCTCTACCGAGATCCGGACCGACCCCCTGGGACATCAGCAAGTCCATGATGTGCAGCTGGTTGTTGGCAGTCGCCCAGTGCAAGGGTGCCCACTGGTTGGCATCCACGGCAGCAAGATCCGCCCCTCGCTGCAAGAGCAGCTGGACCATTAGGAGGTGCCCATTGGCGGCTGCGCAGTGTAGTGGGGTCAGGCCTCCTTTGGTGGCCGTGGTCGCCGGCGTGCCCCGAGCGAGGAGGAACTCTGCCACTTGGGTATGGCCGCTCCAAGCCGCATGGTGCAACGGTGTGTAGGAAGCCCCGTTCCGGGCATGGACCACTGCGCCACGCTGGACGAGGAATTTGACCAAAGGGGCGTAGCCGTTCAAGGTAGCCATGTGTAACGGAGTCCAGCCGTTCTCGTCTCTGGAAGGGGTTGGAAAAGAAGAAGAAGAGTTGGTTTTTGTATGCTGACTTTCTCTACCATTTAAGGGAGAATCAAAGTGGCTTACAATCGCCTTCCCCTCCCCACAACAGCCACTCTGTGAGGTAGGTGGGGCTTAGAGAGCTCTAAGAGAGCTGTGACTAGCCCAAGGTCACCCAGCTGGCTTCGTGTGTAGGACTGGGGAAACCAACCCAGTTCACCAGATTAGTATTCGCCACTCATGTGGAGTAGTGGGGAATCAAACCCGGTTCTCCAGATTAGAGTCCACCGCTCCAAACCACCGCTCTTAACCACTACACCACACTGGCTCATGGTAATGGTAGTAATACACCAGCCTTCTCCGCACCTGCACTCAGTCCCGGCTCCCTGCCGTAAAAGCTGCTTCACCCGGCCAATGTTGCCGTTTTGGGTTGCCTGATGGAGCTCCTCCCTTCTCTCCAGCACAGGAACGAGGACCAAAGTCTTCTCCTTGGGGTTGACCCTGCAATCGTTCCTCGCCAGATGTTCTTCTGGAGTCCTCTCCTCGCCCAGCACCATCCACCTCCTCTGGAGCTCGGCCTCGACTTCCGTGCCTCCGGACAAGAAACGACAAGAAGGCCATCGACCCCGATTCTTAAGAACTAGGAGCAAAGCAGTCTCCACCAGTGGTTAGGGTCAGCAGCAGCCTGGTCTGGGCTGGATTTGTTGACAAGTTCAGACTAGAGTTGTCCATCTCCAGGTGGTGGGTGGAGATGACCCAGGATGACAATTGATCTCCAGGTGACAGGGATCAATTCACCTGGAGAAAATGGTCGCCTTGGAAGGTGGACTCCAGGGCATTATACCCAGCGGAAGCCCCTCCCTCTCCAAACCCCCCTCCTCAGGTTCCACCCCCCAAATCTCCAGGTATTTCCCAATCCAGAGCTGGCAACCCTACTGTCTAGCTACTACATTTTCCACCATCCTTTTTTCCCCATCCTGGAACTCCCAACTCCAGGAATCATCCAGGCACTGATCTGACCCAGCTCCGCTTCACTTCACCATCGTGTAGGGTTGCCAACCTCCAGGTACCTGTATTCATAAACAACAGCACGAGGCTCCTCTTAAGTAGAACAATGTTATTTACTGCCAAGTGTAAGAACTATGGTACACACTAAGAATTATTCATATTACTAATGATGCATATTATTCATATTGGAGTGATTCATCTTTCCCTACAACAACGTGCACACTACGTCTTTATTATTTGGACTTACCCTATCTCGAAGCGACGGCAGACTTTGCTTGGACTTGAATTTACGGGAAGATTTTACCTCGTTTATGGGAACATACTCCTTCCGGACTTGGGTGATGTAACCCCGGTTGGGGATATGACTTATGTTATTTTGGTACTAGTAATATGAATAATTCTTAGTGTGTACCATAGTTCTTACACTTGGCAGTAAATAACATTGTTCTACTTAAGAGGAGCCTCGTGCTGTTGTTTATGAATACAAGTATTGTACTTTCAGCATAGGTTTTATTTGTAGTAGATAACCTCCAGGTACCAGCTGGAGATCTCCTGCCATTACAACTGGTCTCCAGCTGATAGAGATCAATTCCCCTGGAGAAAATGGCTGCTTTGGCAATTGGACTCTATGGCATTGAAGTCCCTCCCCTCCCCAGACCCCACTGTCCTCAAGATCCACCCCCAAAACCTTCCGCCTGTGGTGAAGAGGGACCTGGCAACCCTTTCATCATGGGACTTCTGCAGCTGTCCTTTGCTACTCACAAATCCAATAGTTTGACCCCTTGATAACAACTCTTAAGATCCTATGAAACGAAATCATTTTCTCACGGCTGAAAACTCTTCCCAGAACCCCCACATCTCCCCACACCTTTCACTTCCTTCAAATCCTTCCTCAAAACCCTCCCTTCTCTGCAAAGCCTTCATGGCAGATTTAATAAAGTTCCATATCTGGATCGGGTCTGCCCATGTGGAGAAGGCGACAGAGAAACAGTTTCACATATCCTCAAGTGTCCACTCTACGATAGGGGCCGTTGTAATCTCACAGACCCGTTACTTGCTGATAGGGAATGCTTACCTACCAGTTCAGAGGTGTCCTACCTTACGACCAAACAGGATACAACCATTATTGACTCGGTACCAAGGTTTTTTTTTTGCTTGTAATTAGAGGACGTGGTCACTACTCTGCACCCTATAATGGTTAACTCAGGATTAAATAACCAAGTAACCACACTAGTGGGATATGTATGTTCTTATAAAAATGGTTTTATAGTAAACTTTACCATATGATACCTGCATACTTTATATCATGATTTTACTGTAAACTCCACTGTACATTTTCCCTTTTAATGCCAATAAAGGCTTTCGAATTTGTATTTGCCTTAAAAAAAACCCCTTCAAAATCCCCCCGTGTTAACCTGAAACTTAAACATCCATAAGGGCAACAAATGCAGACTCTTCCCCAATTTTATCCCTGCCTTTCCCTCCCGTCCCTCGGTTGGTTCCCTGGCCTTCAGTTTTAAATCGGAACACCAGATTTTAAATTGAAAGCTCCTTGCAGGCGGAGACCTATCTCCTCGTCCTCTGCAGATCCGTGGGCACGTTGACGGCTCGGTACCAAACAGTAAGCAACCCTTACCGGTCATTTCTGTCCCGCTGCCGGTGTGAGCCCTTCTGAATTGAACGGCAGCGCCTCCGCGGTGCGGTTGGTTCCACAAATGCGCTTGACCAAAGGGATCTGAATCTCAAACAGGACTTCGCTGATATCAGCTGTGGCAGCTGCCCTTTCTGGATCCTTTTGGCCGTCTCTCATAGCACATCCCCCCTTGTGACCGCAAGATTCTCTGTGGAGTAGCGAGGCCGATTTGTTTGCAAACAGAAAGCTTCAGTGACTACACCAAATAGATTTCAGTACCTCCAGAGGTGAAAAGCGACCACCTACTTCTCCAAAGGAGTTCAGCTAGCAGCCCGAGTTCGACCCTCACTAAAGGCCGATTAAGGTTCCCAAGGAAAGCCAGCAATCTCTCTCCTGTGCCTTCTACTCGGTTGTGCAAAGGGCTGTTTACTTAATGGCTCAAAGCCTGCTAATAGGAGGGAGGAGTCCTCGGCTGCTAATGGTTAATAGGATCTGGGCCCGTCTGCGCTTCCCCCCCTCCTTCCCCGCCACACGCGGAAATCCTTGCAAATCTACATTCCATCAATGACCTCTAGATGCCGGGGTCTGGGCACTGTTTCTGCCCAGGGCGTGATTCAGCGGAAGGGAAGCACTGAAAAGGGTTAGGAGCAGACGCCTTTCCGTAGCACTTCGATGCAGAAGACAGGCCTCAGGGCAGTTTTCCCGATGCTTGTCCCCCGAAGCCGGTGCTCTGAGATAGACTGCCTCTGAACATGGAGGTTCCATTTCGCTGCTGTGCCTGCCTGTCTCCAGGGACCTGTCCCCAATAGAAAAAGGACACCCTGCCTTAATTTGTCTTTAGGTAAGGTAAAGGTCCCCTGTGCAAGCACCGGGTCATTCCTGACCTATGGGGTGACATCACATCTTGATGTTTACTTGGCAGACTTTGGGAGTTACCGCACTTTGTATTCCCAGCGATGTATTAAGAGTTTGAAAAATCGCTTTAAAAGGGTTTTTGGATACCACGGCTTATAAATGGTTGGAAGACGTCTTCACAGCTAAAGGGGCCAAACAGAGTGCGAACAGTATTTTCTATAACGTTTTCAAACCCTTAATACATCGGTGGGAATACATAGAAAGTGCGAACAGTATTTTTTATAACGTTTTCAAACTCTTAATACATCACTGGGAATACAAGTGCAGTAACCCCCTTTGTTTACGGGGTGGTTTGCCAGTGCCTTCCCCAGTCATCTTCCCTTTACCCCCAGCAAGCTGGGTACTCATTTTACCGACCTCGGTAGGATGGAAGGCTTAGTCGACCTTGAGCCGGCTACCTGAAACCGACTTCCGTTGGGATCGAACTCACGTCGTGAGCAGAGCTTGGACTGCAGTACTGCAGCTTACCACTCTGAACCATGGGGCTCTTCCTTTTTTTTATCTTTAGAGGATGCTTTTTAGAAAGGCTTTGTCGAGAGGCCACAGGTGCCTAAGAAGCGAAATATTTGATTGGCTGATTTTTGTGCCCAACCATGTTAGGTAGGTTGCCAGGTCCCTCTTTGCCACTGGCGGGAAGTTTTTGGGGTGGAGCCTGAGGAAGGTGGGTTTTGGGGAGGGGAGGGTCTTCATTGCCATAGATTCCAATTGCCAAAGCGGCCATTTTCTTCAGGGGAGCTAATCTCTATCGACTGGAGATCAGTTGTAATAGCAGGAGATCTCCAGCTAGTACCTGGAGGTTGGCAACCCTAATGCTAACTTCAAGGCAAGAGACTTTTGGAGGTGGTTTGCCATTGCCTGCCTCTGCGTGGGCTGAGAGAGTTCGGAGAGAGCTGTGACTGGCCAAAGGCCACCCAGCAGGCTTCATGTGGAGGAGTGGGGAATCGAACCCAGTTCTCCGGATTAGAGTCCGCTGCTCTTAACCAGAATACCACTCTGGCTCTCTGGCCATTTATGCATGGGAGGTTTTGCCTTGGATTTGCCGCTCTCTAGGTGCACATTTCCCCCATCCAGATTCTCAAAAGTCTGCACGGGGGTTTATTTTTGAGTTTAGAGAATTCAGATAGGGAAAATGTGCATCTAGAGAGCGGCAAATCCAAGGCAAAACCTCCCATGCATAAATGGCCGATGAGATATTAAATACCTGTGAAATATTGCAGGGTATGTTTCAATGCTCAACTATGCCCTTCCTTTGGGTTCTGGCACTGGAGCTGCTGTCTTTCCAGCACCGGTTTAGGGTTTCTGAAGAGTACTTGAAGGGCTGTCATATAGAGGATGGTGCCAAGTTGTTTTCAGTTGACCCAGAAGGTCGGACCAGAACCAATGGGTTGAAATTAAATCAAAAGAGTTTCCATCTAGACATTAGGAAGAATTTTCAAACAGTTAAGAGCGATTCCTCAGTGGAACAGGCTTCCTCGGGAGGTGGTAAGCTCTCCTTCCCTGGAGGTTTTTAAGCAGAGGCTAGATGGCCATCTGTCAGCAATGTGGATTCTATGACCTTAGGCAGATGATGAGGGGGGGCATCTTGGCCATCTTCTGGGCATGGAGTAGGAGTCACTGGGGGTGTGGGGGGGCAGGAAGTTGTGAATTTCCTGCATTGTGCAGGGGGTTGGACTAGATGACCCTGGTGATCCCCTCCAACTCGATGATTCTATGATTCTATTCTGTTCTTTACCCTTTCAGGCTTTTCTGTGAAATCCTAACCCCCTTTTTCTCTGGAGCCTGAAAACGATTGTATCGTCTGCTCTAATGGTACTGTTTTGAATTGGCATTTCAATTAGATTGCTTGTATATTCTGCCGATGGCTCAGGGGCTTTCAATTGCTCGCTGGTTTTTAATTTTCCTCTCGCTGTGATGAGTCTTTCATCTTGTCTGTTGTTTTCTACATTTTGCAAGTTTAATTTTTTTTTTCAAATCTCGGCGCTGATGTGATTTTAATTGCTTTGATACGTGTTAGCTGCCCCAGGAACAAGGCTTTTTAACTCATGGCTCTAAATATCTACAATAAACCAACAAACAAAGTAAACCCCCACACATCTGTCTGCATGTCTCTTAGGGTTGCCAACCGCCAAGTACTAGCTGGAGATCTCCTGCTATTACAACTGATCTCTAGCTGATAGAGATCAACTCACCTGGAGAAAATGGCTGCTTGGGCCACGCTGCCTTATACTGAATCAGACCCTTGGTCCATCAAAGTCAGTATTGTCTACTCAGACCGGCAGCGGCTCTCCAGGGTCTCAGGCAGAGGTCTTTCACATCACCTACTTGCCTAGTCCCTTTAGCTGGAGATGCTGGGGATTGCTAGGACCTTCTGCGTGCCAAGCAGATGCTCTACCGCTGAGCTACGGCCCCTAGTTGCTTTGAAACCCTGTCCTGTATGGCCCAGGATAGCTCAATCTTGTCAGACCTCAAATGCTAAGCAGGATCAGCCCTGGTTAGTACTTGGATGGGAGACCACCAAGGAAGTTCAGGGATGCTATGCAGAGGCAGGCAATGGCAAACCACCTTTGCTGATCTCTTGCCTTGAAAACCGCACAGGGTTGCAAATCGGCTGTGACTTAACAGCACTTTCCACCATCACCAAGGGAAAATCTAGCTAGAGAACAGCCTTCAGCCGAATCTTGAGTAGGACTGCTAACTTTTGAGCAAAAACCTCTTCAATGGCTCCTTAACAGCAGGTTTCCTTACAGCAATGAGCAGTTGATCCAAACAGCACCTGCCAATTTCTGCCCACCAAATCTGTACAAAAGACACAGTTTCCCTTGATCAGCTGGCAACCTGAACCCTGATCTATAGGGTTGTCAGGTCCCCCCTCTCCACCGGGAGGTTTTTGGGGCAGAGCCTGAGGAGGGTGGGGTTTGGGGAGGGGAGGGACTTAAGTGCCACAGAGTTCAATTGCCAAAGCAGCCATTTTCTCCAGGTGAACTGATCTCTATCACCTGGAGATCAGTTGTAATAGCAGGAGATCTCCAGCTAGTACCTGGAGGTTGGCAACCCTACTGATCTGGTCTGGCAGCCAGCTCGGCAGCGTTACGGTCCGGGTGAGTATCATAGGACTGGAGACACTAACTTTACAAGAACAGAAGGACAAAATGGAAGACACTGAGCTATCTTGTTACAGACTGGCATGCACCGACTTGTCCTCTGTCCGAGGTCCTGCCTATTACGTGATTGCTTGCTGTTAGCAGACCTTGTCCAGGGTTTGATCTGTCAGCGGGCTCAAGCAGCAGAGCTTAACTTTGGGATGCAATAACAAGGTCTCCAAGAATTAACTCCACTAAGCTGACTGCCTGTTGACATTTTTGGCACCAGGATCCAATCATGAGTATGAACGGGATATAATGCCATAGAGTTCATCCTCCAAAGCAGCCATTTTCTACAGGGGAATCGATCTCTCGCCTGGAGATCTCCAGGCCCCACCTGGATGATGGCAGCCCTACCACGTAGGATATCTTGATACTACATGCCAGTGTGGTGTAGTGGTTAAGATCGGTGGTTAGGAACGGTGGAGTCTAATCTGGAGAATGGGGTTTGATTCCCCACTCCTCCACATGAGCAGCGGAGGCTAATCTAGTGACCTGGGTCGGTTTCCCCACTCCTACACATGAAGCCAGCTGGGTGACCTTGGGCTAGTCACAGCTCTTGTAAGGAAACGGGTTGCTAATCTCCTGGACTGGTTGTGGCAACCCAAACAGATGCGTGCCACCACTGTTCCATACGTGCGCCAAGCCCCAAATGCAATGGGGAAGGCTCCCGCGACAGCCAGTGAGGAAGCACGGACGGAGAAGCCTCTCGGAGAGAACCAGAGGAAAGCCATCTTCTCTGACCCAGTCTCCACTAAGCTGTCATTCTGAGAGACATGTCCAGGCACACACGCAGTCCTCCCCCCCCTCGCCTCCTTCATCAGCATGATTGCTAGCCCATCAGAAGACATCCTAATACCAACGATGAGTCGTTCCTCCAGCAACGATAGTTAATCCCATCTTCAAGCAACTCTTGACCCTTTCAGTATTGCACAAATCACTGGAATTAGAATAAGTTTGTTCAATTGCCCAACCTCCACACCCCGGAACCAACCATTAGTTGTTTTGTCACCTTGTTTTGCAATGGGATCCACCAGGGTAATCTCATTACCCCACCCCCAGAGAAAGGTATAACTGGAGTCCCCAAAAGTCCATACCCTCCCTTAGGTCTTCTCCTCCATACTTGCTGTCACTCTGTCAGAGTGGGCAGCCATGCTCGAACATGCAGGGGACCTCCCCTGCCCCCTTTTTATTCCTCTTAGCCTATGGAACTCAGGACAACTCCGCTCCAAAACAGGTGAAGTATTTCCCATCGTAAGCCTGCCACTTTGGCAAAAGTCTCTTCCTACCACCTTTTGCTCCTAGATTCTTTGTATGTTTTGTATTGCCACATTGAATGCTTGAATTACATAAACTCTCTTAATTTGGAATCCCTTGCCTCTGTCATTATTCTAAGGTCACAGATTTGAACTCTGGTATACATTGGTTGCATCTCACTATATAAATATTGTAATTGCCATAGGCTCGCTAATTCCCCAATCAAAGCGCATTTTGGCTAACACTCTCTTAGAGCTCTCTCAGCCCCACCTGCCTCACAGGACGTCTGTTGTGAGGAGGGGAAGGGAAGGAGATTGTAAGCTGGTTTGACCTTCTGAGTTGACCTTAGGCTTAGCACCAAACCCGTCCAGCCAAATTTGACAACTCGGGATCAGGTCCTGCCAAGCCAAGCCTCCTACGGGTCCCAGCAGCTGGTGTCAAACAGCTTCAGGCAAATGACACCACTGAGTCACTGCCAGGCAAAGCGTTGGGCATGCGTCATAGCAACACCCGGGATTTCAACAGTTGTTTTCTTGACTTGGGATGGCTCCCCGTAGATCTCTTCCCCAATCGCTGTCAAAGCATCTCTCCAAATGTATCTGCCCGGCACTTTTAATATTTTCGAGGCCCCGAGTGATAACTATTTTAATTTACTCCAGCTTCCAATGGGATCGTTTTTTAATAACTGTAGTTTCCGTGGATTTTTTCTTTCAGCAGCTTTTCAGTCTGATTTAAGTATGTTTGATTGCAGCTTTGCATCGAGGGCATTATATTTGCCTAACCGCAAGACCTCTTGGATATCATTCAAGAGCAAAGCAAGATATATGTCTTTTAAAGAAGCTACATGACTCACAAATGGGTTCATATATTTGTATTTATTAGAGTAAGTCATAGCGATCTCAGCACCCTTCCAGAAGGCCAAAAGGGATTCTAGTGTGAGGAATAAACTATGGTCCATTTGAGAATGGCTTATGAATGACACGGACCAGAATTATTCTACATGTGGGAGTAGGAAACAATGGATATGCTCATGAACATTTATAAATGACAGCAAAAATTGTCCATATAGTGTCAAGATATTGTGGGTTGCCAAACTCCAGGTGGGGCCTGGAGATCTCCTGGAATGATAACTGATCTCCAGACAAAAGATCGGTTACTCTGGAGAAAATTGCTGCTTTGGAGAATGGACTGTATGGCATTATACCCTGCTAAGGTCCCACCCTGCTTCCCGCAGGCTCCATTCCCCAAATCTCCAGGAATTTCCCAACCAGGACTTGGCAACCCTGGGCACTTCCTCTATGTGCTGAAGTGACCAAGATGACATGGTCATACATTGTGGCATACAGAGAATGCTGTTTTGTGGTGTTTTATCAGTGCATATATGCCAAAAAGTCATGTCGAAGATTTTTATATATATATATATATATATATATATATATATATATATATATATATATATATATATATATATATATATATATATATATATATATATATATCATGAGACGACAAGAGTCACTGGAAAAGACAGTCATGCTAGGAAAAGTTGAGGGCAGCAGGAAAAGAGGAAGACCCAACCAGAGATGGATTGACTCAATAAAGGAAGCCACAGCCCTCAAATTGCAAGATCTGAGCAAGGCTGTCAAAGATAGGACATTTTGGAGGACTTTCATTCATAGGGTCGCCATGAGTCGGAAGTGTCTTGACAGTACTTAACACACACACACACACAAATAAACAGGAGACTGTAGATTTCCACAGTGGAAACAAGACCAGATAATTGAACAGGCCAGATTCCTGAGAGAGAGATGGATAAAGCAAATGTTGAAGCACCCAAGGAATTGCATCATGAACGGTGGCTGGGAGGTCCATGATCTGTAAACACTTCTCCAGAGGAACAAAAAAAAAATTAACTCTTCCTGCCCACCAGATGGCACTATAGGCCCAAAAGAGAGCGAAACGGCACCCTGAACATAGTGTTACTTTTTTTGGTTAAGATCCTGGTTAAGGTTCGGCAATTTGGTAATTCCCAGGACAAGACTAAGAATCCACCGGCGGTGCAGCTCAGGAGTTCTGTGAGCCACCGCCAAGCTACCAGTAGCTGCAGCCAGCTTTCTTTGCTGGTGTCAGACTTCAGTACCTCGTTGCATTTCAGCAATAGTAAACTTCACTCCAGACGGTGCAGAGAGTTTAAAGTTTTATTAAGAAAATAAATGGGTTCAGCATATCTTACAAACTTAAGGTTGGAATACGGATTGGGGAAACAGTGGTCAACTTTATAGGGAACATACAATACAATTGATTGCATCAGCGGTAGGACATGAAAGGGTGCAGCAGAGTTGTTTTGAATGTAAAAGGATACAAGGTAACAGTAAGGAAATGTTCGCAGGTGATTGCCCTCTACTAAACCTCCTGGTGAGATTGACTAGCAAGCTGCCCGGCGATCACTGGGCTCCCAGGCATTTGTTCTGCAGTGCCAGAGATCTCACCTGGCTCTCTATTGAAACGCTAATGCCAGGCGATCAGAGCAAAGAGAACGGGGGGGGGGGGTGGGAAGGAGACACAGAGTCTGCTTATCCAGGGCTCGACTGGACGCCCTCGCTGACAGCTGGGAAGAGCTGCCATATTTCCAGGCAAGGAGAATTTACAGTCGCTGATTTCCTCCTAGCTAAGGGAAAGGTCTAGAATAGGCTTGCCAACCTCCAGGTGGGGGCTGGAGACCTCCCGGAATTACAACTGTTCTCCTGATGAAAAAGATCAATCCCCCTGGAGAAAATGGTTGCTTTGGAGGTTGAACTCGGTGGCATTATCCCCCACTGCTGGAGAGAGCCAACGTGGTGTAGTGGTTAAGAGCGGTGGTTTGGAGGCGGACTCTGATCTGGAGATCCAGGTTTGATTCCCTACTCTTCCGTATGAGCGGCAGAGGCTAATCTGTTGAACTGAATTTGTTTCCCCACTCCTACACATGCAGCCAGCTGGGTGACCACTAGTCACACTCAGCCCCACCTACCTCACAGGGTGTCGGTTGTAGGGTGGGGAAGGGAAGGTGATTGTAAGCCGGTTTGATTCTTCCAACAACAAAGATGGTGAGGGGTCTGGAGACCAAGTCCTATGAGGAAAGATTGAAGGAGCTGGGTATGTTTAGCCTGAAAAGGAGAAGACTGAGAGGGGATATGATAACCATCTTCACGTACCATCTTCACGTACTTGAAGGGCTGTCAGACCAGAAGGTCAGACCAGAACCAACGGGTTGAAATTAAATCAGAAGAGTTAGGAAGAATTTTCTAACAGAGCGGTTCCTCAGTGGAACAGGTTTCCTTGAGAGGTGGTAAGCTCTCCTTCCCTGGAGGTTTTTCAGCAGAGGCTAGATGGCCATCTGTCAGCAATGCTGATTCTATGACCTTAAGCAGATCACGAGAGGGAGGGCATCTTGGCCATCTTCTGGGCATGGAGTAGGGATCACTGGGTGTGTGTGGGGGAGGTAGTTGTAAATTTCCTGCATTGTGCAGGAAGTTGGACTAGATTACCCTGGTGGTCCCTTCCAACTCTATGATTCTATGTTTCCTTAACTGGTAGAGAAAGTCAACATATAAAAACCAACTCTTCTTCTTCTTCCCCCCCCTCCCTAAACGCCGCCCACCTCAGGCCGCACCCCCAAATCTCTAGGAATTTCCCAACCTGGTGTTGGCAAACCTATTTAAAACAGCCACCTTGTTGAAGCAAAGGTGTTCAGGGTCTGGGGAGGATCTCTCTAGGAATCCAGCGTGCAACATACCTCTTCAGCTTCACGAAGGAAGAAAAGTGAGTGATGCAAATGTAATAGATGTGAAATAATAGATGAAGACCATTATTGCTTGCAAGAGATTTATTCTTCCAAATCCTGACGCTGCTAGCTTGTGAGCACCGGGTCAGCATCCTTTTGGAAGGATGGCAGCATTCCACCACATTGTCAGGGGGTCACAACTACTCATCCGCGCAACGCTTTCTCTTAAGAATGCTAATGATGGATGGGGCCCGTCAGCCTCTGAACGGGGCTTTCAGTAATGTATTCCTGGACGGTTTATCCACCTGAATGATTGCTCTTCTCAGCCAATAATCCATTGCATCTTCTGGGGAAAGCAAAGCCGAGGAGCTGCTCCGTGCTTTCTGGGTCTCATTTGCAATGCTAAGAGATGATTAGCCAGGAACCTAATTAAATGATCTATCTCCTCTTGAGCAGAATCAATATTACTCAGCAGGGGAGCGGAGGCCGGAGAGAAGAAAGATGTTTCTTTCGTACCTTCTTGTTCTCTGGACAGCCTGTCTCTCGGTAGCCAATGAACATAAGAACATAAGAAAAGCCCTGCTGGATCAGACCAAGGCCTGTCAAGTCCAGCAGTCTGTTCACACAGTGGCCAACCAGGTGCTTCTAGGAAGTCCACAAACAAGGTGACTGCAGCATTGTCCTGCCTGTGTTCCACAGCACCTAATATATTCGGCATGCTCATCTGATCCCGGAGAGAATAGGTGTGCATCATGACTAGTATTCATAATAACATAAGAAAAGCCCTGCTGGATCAGACCAAGTCCAGCAGTCTGTTCACCCAGTGGCCAACCAGGTGCCTCTAGGAAGCCCACAAGCAAGACAACTGCAGCAGCATTCTCCTGCCTGTGTTCCACAGCATCTAATATAATGGGCATGCTCCTCTGATCCTGGAGAGAATAGGTTTGCATCATGGCTAGCGTTCATTTGGTAGCCATGCATAGCCCCATCCTCCATGAGACCATAAGAAAAGCTCTGCTGGATCAGGCCAAGGCCCATCAAGTCCAGCAGTCTGTTCACACAGTGGCCAACCTGGTGTCTCTAGGAAGCCCACAAACAAGACGACTGCAGCAGCATTGTCCTGCCTGTGTTTCACAGCACCTAATTTAATAGGCATATAAATGGCCAGACCCTCAGCTGGAGATTCCTTAAGATTAGAATGAGATGCGGAGCCTGAGGAGGGCAGGCTTTGAGGAGGGGAGGGACTTCAATGCCATAGAGTCCAATGGCCAAAGTGGCAGTTTTCGCCAGGGGAATTGATCTCTATCGTCTGGAGATCAGTCGTAATAGCGGGAGATCTCCAGCCACTACTTGGAGGTTGGCAACTTTAAGGGGAATTCATCTCTACCATCAGTTGTAATTCCAGGAGATTCCCCAGGCCCTCGTGGAGACCGGAAACCCTAGCAGGGGCCCAGACTGTGGTAGGGTTGCCAGCCCTGGGTTGGCAAACACCTGGAGATTTTTGGGGCAGAGCCTGAGGCAGGTGGGGTTTGGGGAGGGGAGGGACTTCAATGCCATAGAGTCCAATTGCCAAACCGGCCATTTTCTCCAGGGGAACTGATCTCAGTCAGCTGGAGATCAGTTTTAATAGTGGGAGATCCCCAGCTAGTACCTGGAGGTTGGCAACCTGAGGCGGTGAGGTTCTTTGTTCATGTCGGGGAGACCCCGCCAGCCTCGGGTGGATGATGAGTCATGTGCAGGAGCGGGGTGGAAATCAAAGCGCACTAAAATATAATTGATTATAAAAATTGGCGCGTGTTCTTCTGCACTCCGCCGCCCTCCCGGGAGGGAAGGGTGAACCGAAGCAGAAACTGATGGCTCAGACTCGCACGTCTGGGCCTGGCTCCTTGTCTAAACACTGGCTAAGGTTCATTACCACTTATCCCTTCTTTGAAAACTGCCTGGGGAAACGGCAGCCTTGCTTGCACAAGCTGGGCCCTCATTCCCTCCTCCTCCTCCTAAACGTTCAGCTCTCAAATGTTCTTTTTTTCACCCTCATTCCTTGACATCTTCCTTCTTTGCTGCCGAGGCAGCCCTGGCAGGAAGCAAAAGGGACTAGGGTTGCCAGATCTGGGTAGGGAAATACCTGGAGATTTGGCGGGGGGGAGGGGGGAGCCTGAGGAGGGAGTTGGGGAGGGGAGGGGAGGGACTTCAATGGTGTATAGGGTTGCCAACCTCCTGGTACTAGGTAAATATAAACACTTCTGTGTACCTAATAGTAAAAAAAATTCAATTAAAAAAACACAGATTCCAATATATCCATTGCAAAACTTGAATAGCAAAAATTCATAATAACAATACACATTCTACTACAAAACACAAGCTATACACTATATACACCAACCAGTGTATAGGAGAATAGATCTAGGAGAATAGATCTCCTGCTATTACAACTGATCTCCAGCCGATAGACATCAGTTCACCTGGAGAAAATGGCCACTTTGGCAATTGGACTCTATGGCATGTAAGTCCCTCCCCTCCCCAAACCCCGCCCTCCTCAGGCTCCGCCTCTAAAACCTCCCGCCGGTGGCAAAGAGGGACCTGGCGACCCTAATGGTGTATAATGCCATAGGTAGGGTTATAGGAGGTTATAGGAGGTTGCCAGCCTCCAGGTACTAGCAGGAGATCTCCTGCTATTACAACTCATCTCCAGCCGATAGAGATCAGTTCACCTGGAGAAAATGGTCGCTTTGGCAATGGGACTCTATGGCATTGAAGTCCCAACCCTCCCCAAAACCCGCCCTCCTCAGGCTCTGCCCCAAAAACCTCCCACTGGCAGTGAAGAAGGACCTGGCAACCTTACCCATCTCCCTAAACCCAGTCCTCCCAGTCTCCCCGCTCAAATCTTCAAGCATTTGCCAACCTATTTGCTAGTGAGATCCAGTTTCCCATTCCCATTCTGCTATCATGTTCATTGGGTGACCTTGAGTTGGTTATGCTTTCTCGGCCTAGCCTACTTCGCAGGACCGTTGTGAGAATAAAAGGGGGGAGGGAAGACCACTGTATGCCACCCAGATCTATTCTACGACGGAGCAAGAATTCAGCTCACGCAGAGAGATCAGGCACGACTCCAGGCCTGCAGGCTGTGCATACAAATCGGAGTCTCCGTCACTTCAAGAGAGCAATGTCTCCGGGAGGGAACCGGTCTGAAAGAAGATGGAATACACATGTCAAGTGGTGTAATTCACTCTCAAGGCTGGTGGTATGGAGAAAAGCAGGGAGCTGGATTACTGCAGTTGAGAATTTATGACGTTAATGGCCCAGGTTGAGAGAAAAGAAGACGAAGAGTTGGTTTTTATATGCCGACTTTCTCTACCTTTTAAGGAGAAACAATCCGGCTTACAATTGCCTTCCCTTCCCCTCCACGCATCAGACACCCTGTGAGGTAGGTGGGGCTGAGAGAGCGTGACTAGCCCAATGCCACCCAGCTGGCTTCGTGTGTAGGAGTGGGGAAACCACCCTGGTTCACCAGATTAGAGTCTGCTGCTCATAAACCACTACATAGGATTGCCAGGTCCCTCTTCCGGGAGGTTTTTGGGGTGGAGCCTGAGGAGGGCGGGGTTTGGGGAGAGGAGGGACTTCAATGCCATAGAGTCCAATTGCCAAAGCGGCCATTTTCTCCAGGTGAACTGATAGAGATCTCCCGCTATTACAACTGATCTCCAGCTGGAGGTTGGCAACCCTACCACTACACCATGCTGGCTGTCAGTAGAGAATGAAACAAAAATGGGAGAGGCTGTAGGTTCCTCTCACTGTGAACTGAACCTTCCTTAATTCACATCAGACCATGGACTGCATCGACGGATCACAGAACATATCTGAAGACAGGGTTGCCGACCTCAAGGAGGGACCTGGAGATCTCCTGGAATTTCAACTGATCTCAAGACTACAGAGAAAACATCTGCTTTGGAGGCTGAACTCTGTGGCATTACACTCTGCTGAGCTCCCTCCTCTCCCCAAACCCTGCCCTCCCCAGGCTCCCCCCTCCCCAAATCTCCAGGAATTTCCCAACCAGGAGTTGGCAACCCTAATCCAACCCCTCTTTCCTAGATCCTCTCAACATCTCTGCATCCTGTTCACTTCTCGCTGAGGTCATCCTGTTTCGACACCTCCTGCTGGGTAGAAAAAGAATAAAATGAGATGCGGTCATCTGCACCTTTCAAATAACTTATTTGGTATCACATGCAGTGTGAAAGGAAAGCGAAAAGAAACCCGTTATCCTTGGTGATCGGTTGGATGAACCAGAGAATTACCAAAGAGGCTTTAAATGCTCATGTGTCCAGGGAATTTTTGAGGGCACTGGGGAAACCTCTGTCAGTCATTGGCTGAGTTGCCCTGTTGTTATGGAAAGTTCCTTCAGTGTAGATTTGCATTCCCCCATCCCCTGTTTCTCCATGTCAATACTTTGCTCATTGGAAGGATGGTTTGAGCCAGCGTGGTGTAGTGGTTAAGAGCTGTGGTTTGGAGCGGTGGACTCTGATCTGGAGAACCGGGTTTGATTCCCCGCTCCTCCACATGAGCGGTGGATGCTAATCTGGTGAACTGGATTTGTTTCCCCACTCCTACACATGAAGCCAGCTGGGTGACCTTGGGCTAGTCACAGCTCTCTCAGCCTCACCTACCTTACAGGGTGTCTGTTGTGGGGAGGGGAAGGGAAGGTGATTGTGAGCCAGTTTGATTCTTCCTTAAGGGGTAGAGAAAGTCTGCATATAAAAACCAACTCTTCTTTTTCTCCTCCTCCTCCTCCTCCTCCTCCTCCTCCTTCTCCTCCATGTCAATACTTTGCTGATCGGAAGGACGGTTTGGAGCAGTATCCCATGAAACATTTTTTTGTAAGAAGTGGACATGTCAATGCCAGGCAGGAGATCACAGAGAAGATTATAGAAGAACTGGGAGAAAATAAGAATCGAGGACGATCAACATTTCTCAAATTCATTTCTTTTTCTATTTTCAGCGGTTCAGGTTCTCTGCTTTTCAACCCCGGTTTCCCGGATTTGTTTGCACTGTGTATGCATGTTAGAAATTTTTGTAACTAAGCAACTTCTGTGGTATTATATGTACAATGCACATCATTTATACATATAATATATAGTGATGTACAAAGATTGTTGAAAAATGTGTATTTTTTTGTGGGGGGAATTCAAGGCGAGGAAGCTGACAATATTGTGCAAATCATGAGTTATGAGTTTGAGGGAGGGGCCGTGGCTCAGTGGCAGAGCATCTGCTTGGCACGCAGAAGGCCCCAGGTTCAATCCCCAGCATCTCCAATTAAAAGAACCAGGCAGTAGGTGATGTGAAAGACCTCTACCTGAGACCCCGGAGAGTCACTACGAGTCTGAGTAGACAATGTTGACCTTAATGGACCAATGGTCGGATTCGGTTTAAGGCAGCCTCATGTGTTCATGTTTTCATTTGCACAAGGGAGGTGTGCAATCAGAATGGGAATGTTGGCGTTGAACAAGCAGGGGTGAGAAATTAGATGTCACAAAGATTGCTGGGCAGCGGAATCACTACAATGCATTCGTGGCCACATGCTCATACCGCACCAAGAAAAGTGGAGCTATGCATACAGGAAAAACATGCAAGTGAAAAACAGCATCTTCTTTTTTTTATAAAAAATCTCAAATTACAGTGTGGTCACACACAAAAAAGATCCACCAAGTGAGTATCCACTTGGACCAGCTGAAAAATGTATTGTGAGTTTCAGGGCTGGTTGATCGAACCAAGTTCCTGCCTGACCGCAAACCCTTTGTAGTCCTGCAGAGGGCGACAATGGCTGAGCTGGGTGGGCGGAGTTACGCGAGAACCTCGGAACACTTCCCCGCCCAAGCGAGCGCTCTGATTGGTAGCCCTGGTGGAGCAGCAACCCCTGGATTCATGGTTCCTGGTTCTAGCTCACAGGACGACTCATAGCAAGCCCTTTGCCTATGGTTGCCAGCCTCCAGGTGGGGCCTGGAGATCCCCCAGAATGACAGCTGATCTCCAGACTCAGAGATTGGTCCCTCAGGAGAGAATGGCGGCTTTGGAGATGGACTCTATGGCATTAGACCCCACTGAGGCCCTTCCCCTCCCCAAACCCTGCCCTCCCCAGGCTCCACCCCACAAATCTCCAGCAATTTCACAGTTCAGAGTTGAACCCTAGTGTTGCCTTGTGGAAGGGCTGCCCTTGGTGAGGGATGCTTAGGGTTGCCAGCTCCAGGTTGGGAAATACCTGTAGTGTTTGGGGGCGGAGCCTGAGGAGGGTGGGGTTTGGAGAGGGGAGGGACTTGAATGGGGTATAATACCATAGAGTCCACCTTCCAAAGTGGCCATTTTCTCCAGGGGAGCTGATCTCTGTCGCCTGGAGATCAGTTGTAATAGTGGGGGATCTCCAGCCACCACCTGGAGGTTGGCAACCCTGGGAGATGCTCTCTCTGGGCGGGCCACCTTCTGGCCCCCAGGACCACTTTGTCTCTGTGTGTGAGTGTATTAAATAAGCCCAGCTTGACTTCCTCACGCACTGGATTTATTGCAAGCTAGACTTAGCCTAGGGAGGAAAGGGAGAAAGAAACTCAATAAAGTCGAGTTATAACCGTCAGTGCTCAGTGAGCGGCATTTTCATTTCCATAAAGCAATTGTGGGAAGGTAACGTATCACACGGCCCTTGGAAAGGGGGAAGCCGGCGATGAAACGAGGGGAGGCGGAGAGAGGGGAGGGCACGTTGGTGGCAAAACCGTGGCTCATTGATAATTCATGGCACCTGCTTGGTAATGAAGACAGATTGGAGTTGAGGGGCCGTGGCTCAGTGGTAGAGCATCTGCTTGGCATGCTGAAGGTCCCAGGTTCAATCCCTGGCATCTCCAGTTAAAGGGACTAGGCAAGTAGGCGATGCAAAAGACCTCCGCCTGAGACCCTGGAAAGCCGCTGCCGGTCTGAGTAGACAATACTGACTTGGATGGACGCAAGGGTCTGATTCAGTATGAGGCAGCTTCGTGTGTTCAATCTAGACGTTGGGAAGAATTTTCTAACAGTTAGTTAGAAAGCTGGTAAGTGCTCCTTCCCTGGAGGTTTTTAAGCAGAGGCTAGATGGCCATCTGTCAGAAATGCTGAGTCCATGACCTTAGGCAGTTCGTGAGAGGGAGGGCATCTTGGCCATCTTCTGGGCATGGAGTAGGGATCACTGGGTGTGTGTGGGGGAGGTAGTTGTAAATTTCCTGCATTGTGCAGGAAGTTGGACTAGATGACCCTTGTGGTCCCTTCCAACTCTATGATTCTATGACCCAGAGCCCTTTCTGTGATGGAGGGGTCAGCTGTGAGTATCTATGTGCACAAGAGGGAAAGGGCTGCTTCGGAGTAGTTGACTAGGGTTGCCAGCTCCGGGTTTGGACATTCCTCAAGATCTGAGGGAGGAGCCTAGGGAAGAGGGGATTTGGGGATGGGAGGGACCTCTGCAGGGTTTAATGCCATACAGTCCACCCTCCAAAGTAGCCATTTTCTCCAGGGGAACTGATCTCTATATCGGCACATATATAGAGAGAAATCACAGTGGCCAATGCTCACCCAGCTTTGTCATTGACCATTTATGCAGGGTCAATTTGGATTCTCTCTCTAAGCTCTTTTTAAAAATGCGACCTTTAAAATGCTAATTCACGGTCATGACACAAAAGGAGAAATTACACACACACACACACGCCTACTCCTTCATTCCTTCTATTAGCAACCGCTGTTTGCATAGCTAGAGCACAGCTGTGAATTTGCATGCTTCCTTGAGGGGATTCTTCGAGCTGGGGGTGGAGCAAACACAAAAGGTTGCATTAAAGGGGCTCTTAAGAAATGCGAAGCAGATATGCGCTGGCTTTGCAGTCATGTACTGCTAATTACCAAGCATAAATGGCCATTGGGTTGATGGAACGTATATCTTGTTGCTCTGAAAGGTGCGTCAGCCATCTTTTTTCAGATCACCCCAGTGGCATTTATTAACTTATACTGTTATTCTTTCCCCTATTCGAAATTGAAATTTTTAAAATAGTTGCAAACCTCCTATGGGGGAGAGGTTGAAAACGATGTGTTCCTGACATCACTGGCACTAACCAATCAGCGCTGCCTGAAGCCGGCTACAATCTACCAGCTTGCAGATTGGGTTCTTTTCTTGACTTTTGCCCAGAGCTCAGCGCCTTGGAGAAGAAGAGAGAGACATTTTATACAGAACATGGCGCAAGTGCGTCCAGATCTGCTGCTTCTCTGTAAATCTGTTGCCTTCTTTCGTGATTGCTTCATCGTGGGCTTCCATCCTCTCCCGTCCCATAGAACATTTTGGTACGAATACACAGGGCAGCCGTTTCTTGGGGAAAAGGGACTTTGGAAGCTGGAACAAATATTACTTCCTCAGATCTGGAGGGACGAGAAACAAGCATCGTATATCTCTCGGGAACATTTTGTGCAATCCGTCATGTTTATTGCACCCAAACATGCCATCTGGATTTTATGCTGTTATTCGGGGCTATATTAAGAGTGACGGGGGATAAAAGCAGCTGAGCCATTTCCCCTTGGAGGCCTGGCTGGATGCAGAGAGCCGGTGTGGTGTAGTGGTTAGGAGAAGTATAATCTGGAGAACCAGGTTTGAATCCCCACTCCTCCACATGATGAGTGGACCCTAATTTGGTGAACCGGGTTGGTTTCCCCACTCCTACGCATGAAGGCTGACCTCGAACTAGTCACAGTTCTCTCTGAAGAAGAAGAAGAGTTGGGGAGTAATGCTAAAATTTACATGTGGTGCTTTAAAGGAGAAACAAGGTAGGTAGCCCACCTGAAGCTTGGTGGAAGGGCTTAACCCAGTGTTGGGTAATAGACCGCATGTCTTGCAAATTACAACGCTGGGGGAAAGCCAGATCTCCCACTACAAGCAATGAACCCACTGAGGCTCTTCTTGAAATAGTTCATCTGTCTTCACCCTCGCTTCTCCCATGACCAACCAGCCTAGAAGAAGATCGGTCATTCCATCCAAGATCTTGGGCAGCCTCCCAGTGGTGCAGCTGCGCAACCAAGTCTACATGTGGCGTTCGTTGCAAGTTTGTAGAGCCGCCAACATCCAGGTGGGGCCTGGAGATCTCCCAGAATGACAACTGATCTCCAGACGAGAGAGGTCAGTTCTCCATGTCGTTACACCTTGCTGAGGTCCCTCCCTTCCCCAGATTCTGCCCTCCCCAGGTGCCATCCCCAAACCACCAGGAATTTCCCAACCTGGAGCTGGCAGCCCTAGCATGCTCACAGATATGTCACTCAAAAGGAATCTCTGCTTCTCTGCTCGAGATCCCGATATTGTTCTTGTGGCACGACTCCGCCAGGAACGCTTTCTGCCGCCAGCCGTCGGGTCTATTTTTAAAGGGCCTCCTGACAGGTTTTCGCACCTTCTTTTATTTTTACGCAAACGGTTCCGCTTCTCTCTCTCTCCCCGCCTCCCCGCCCACCATGATCATCATCTCAAGATAACTCGGCACCGAGGAGATAAACAACATCAGGAAGCAACATGAACGAGACCATGCTGTGAGTTCCTGCAGGGGAAGGGGGCCTCAGTGGAGGCCCAGGCTTCCACGTTGCATCACTATTTTCAGAGAACATCTCCCTCTCTGCATCCCACTCCACAGACTTCAGAGGTTCCGGCACCATGCCCTGTCTCTATCCCATAACCAGTCCAGCAGTTACCAGCGAGACAATCCAAGGAGGGGCTGTGGCTCAGTGGCAGAGCATCTGCTTGGCATGCAGAAGGTCCCAGGTTCAATCCCCAGCAACTCCAGTTAAAAGGGACTAGGCAAGTAGGTGATGTGAAAGACCTCAGCCTGAGACCCTGGAGAGCCCTCCTGGTCTGAGTAGACAATACTGACATGGATGGACCAAGGGTCTGATTCAGTATAAGGCATCTGCTTGGCATGCAGAAGGTCCCAGGTTCAATCCCGGGCATTTCCAGTTAAAGGGACCAGGCAAGTAGGTGATGTGAAAGACCCCTGCCTGAGACCCTGGAGAGCCACTGCCAGTCTGAGTAGACAATACTGACTTTGGAGGAATGATGGTCTGATTCAGTATAAGGGAGCTTCATGTGTTCATGTGTGTTTGAAAACCCTGGTAGGTTATGTTTATCCTTAGGGGAGAAGCTGTGGCTCAGTGGTAGAGCATTTGCTTGGCATGAAGAAGGTCCCAGGTTCAATCCCCGGCATCTCCAGTTAAGGGGACTAGGCAAGTAGGTGATGTGAAAGACCTCCGCCTGAGACCCTGGAGAGCCGCTGCCGGTCTGAGCAGACAGTACTGACTTTGATGGACCAAGGGTTTGATTCATTATAAGGCAGCTTCATGCGTTCTCTAGGAGAGGGGCTGTGGCTCAGTGGTAGAGCCTCTACTTGGCAAGCAGAAGGTCCCAGGTTCAATCCCCGGTATCTCCAGTTAAAGGGACCAGGCAAGGAGGTGATGTGAAAGACCTCAACCTGAGATCCTGGAGAGCCGCTGCCTGTCTGAGCAGGCAATACTGACTTTGAAGGACTGAGGGTGTGATTTAGTATAAGGCAGCTTCATGTTTTCTTGGCTTTACTAAGTTACCAGCTGGTAGCTGAGCCTGGCAAAGGTCCCGGGGATACGAGTGAGAAGCAGATCGGCCGCGGAGCACTGCAGGCAGAATACTAGGACAAGAGCCAGGGAATGTTCTACCAGCAAAGGTCAGAGTCTGCTTGCTCCACCCTTCCCGTTGATGAATGGGGCCCTGATCCTGGAGAGGCTGAGAGATCAGCTCTCTCCTTCTGACTCCTTCCACGCAATGGAACACCAACAGTTCCTAGGCACACATTGTCATCTGAACCAAGTTTCTGCCTGCCGTTGTTGGTCTTTTGCATTCGTAGAATCCAAGAGGGGTTCTGGTTGCAGATGTGTCTCTTTGAGAGGATTTGGTATCCCTGTAGCCACTGGCTCCATGGACCCAGCCTTCTCCCAGGTGGTAGTCTGGGAACTTCTGTCTGGAGTTCCCAGATCCTTTTGGTTCTCAGTTGTACAGGAACTGCAGGGGGCAGGTCTCGTCCAGTCCATTCTAACATCAGGCCGAGTTTCCTCCTCTGAAAACATCTGTGCTCATCCCACATATTTTCCCCCAAGCAGTACTTCCTTTGTGTAACGCAGGGAAGTTTAGTGTTTTTGAACATTCTGTGATGTAGGGTTGCCAGGTCCCTCTTTGCCACTGGCGCGAGGTTTTTGGGGTGGAGCCTGAGGAGGGCAGGGTTTGGGGAGGGGAAGGACTTCAATGACATAGAAACCAATGGCCAAAGCGGCCATTTTCTCCAGGTGAACAGATCTCTATCTGCTGGAGATCAGTTGTAATAGCGGGAGATTTCCACCTAGACTTGGCAACCCTATGTGATGTCACAGTAGCTCAGCCAATGGTGGAATGGGTAGGAAGAGGGATGTTCAAGCCCCTGTCCGTCTGAGTCACATACTGCCTCCTTCTGAGTGAAACTGTCCATATATAAAACCAAGTCTTCGTCATCGTCTTCTTCTTCTGTAGAGAAAATCAGCATATAAAAACCAACTCTCTTCTTCTTCTTCTTCTTCTTCTTCTTCTTCTTCTTCTTCTTCTTCTTCTTCTTCTTCTTCTTCTTCTTCTTCTTCTTCTTCTAAAAGCCATGTTGGGTAGAAAGCTGAGGCATACATTTTTTCAAACAGATCAGTGTGCACCCTGCGACAAGGATCTTTTACTCTAGGGATAAGAAGATTCCATCTCCTCATATACATATATTTTAAAAAAACTATTTCTACTTTGAACTCCAGATTTCCAAGGCAGGTCATAATAACCTTGCAAGTAACAACAAAACAGCCTTAAAGCAATCAATATCTAAACAAATGTTGATATCTATATTCTTTAGAAAACTCACACTGTGCTATGTGCTCTCCGTCTTTTTGCATTCTGGCATCACTCTGAGAAACACGAGAAGTAATTCCAGAACTGTGTCATGTGCTATTTGGCACGGCTTTCATTCCTTCAACTCATTTTCTCTCCTCTGTGATACACTAAAAAAAAAACACACACACCTTAAAGGGACCTCAATCTTAGTGCAATTTCCTGTATTGTGCAGGGGTTTGGACTAGATGACCGTTGGGATCCCTTCCAGCTCTATGTTTCTATATTTCTGTTGTCTCACAATCCTTGTTGTGCAATGTTGGGCCAAAGTGCACATGTATTCTGCGCATTTACTGAAACACTGCATTAAAAAAGAATATGGCTGCAACCGTATGCGCAGCAGTATCGAAAGTGCCTTATTGCGGGGTGTTTTATCAAGGCACGCCTGCTTTGGTAATGCAGGAAAGAGAGGGAGAGACTCTGTGGTGTAGTGGTTAAGAGCGATGGTTTGGAGCGGTGGACTCTGATCTGGAGAACCGGGTTTGATTCCCCACTCCTCCACGTGAGCGGCGGAGGCTAATCTGGTGAACTGGATTTGTTTCCCGCTCCTCCACATGAAGCCAGCTGGGTGACCTTGGGCTAGTCACAGCTCTTAAAGCTCTCTCGGCCCCACCTACCTCACAAGGTGTCTGTTGTGGGGAGGGGATTGTAAGCTGGTTTGATTCTTCCTAGGAGCCCTGTGGCACAGAGTAGTAAGCTGCAGTCCTGCAGTCCAAGCTCTGCTCACGACCTGAGTTTGATCCCAACGGAAGTCAGTTTCAGGTCGCTGGCTCAAGGTTGACTCAGCCTTCCATCCTTCCGAGGTTGGTAAAAATGATTGGGGTTAAAGGGAAGATGACTGGGGAAGGCACTGGCAAACCACCCCGTAAACAAAGTCTGCCTAGGAAATGTTGGGATGTGACGTCACCCCATGGGTCAGAAAAGAAGAAGAGTTGGTTTTTATATGCCGACCTTCTCTACCACTTAAGGGAGACTCAAAGTGACTTACAATCCCCTTCCCACAACAGACACCCTAAGAGGTAGGTGGGGCTGAGAGAGTGTGACTGGCCCAAGGTCATCCAGCTGGCTTCATGTGTAGGAGTTGGGAAACAAATCCAGTTCGCCAGATTAGCCTCCGCCGCTCATGTGGAGGAGTGGGGAATCGAACCCAGCTTTCCAGATCAGACTCAACTGCTCCAAACCATCGCTCTTAACCACTACACCACGCTGGCTCTCTGGCCAATCTGGCCTTGAGGAAAATTGCTTCCTGACCCCAAAGTGGCAATCAGCATTACCCTGGGAATGTAAGAAAGGGCCACAAGAGCCAAACACTGATGCAACCCTTCCTGCCTTCTTTCTCATGAGCTGCCTAAGTTCACAATGTTTGCCGTGAGCCACAGAGCGAAGAGTCCACAAATCCGCTTCCTCTCCCATTGCTTTTCTACATGCTCAGATGTCACTGTGGTTGTTTAAGTGAATGGGGGGGGGGGGGCGGCGGAAGAAAACATATTTTTCTTTCCTCCGAAGTCATGCCAGTCTCCCATGGGAACCCAGCCCTGCATTTGCCTGTAATGAGCTAGAAGGCAGGCAGAGGTGTTTATTCGCCGTGAGAAGAGGGAACCTCCATGCACAGGAGCAGCATATCTGGGAATGCCAGAGGTTAGGAACAAAAAATACAGGGAGGCTGTGGGGTTAGATAGACCTTTGGTCTGAGCCCGCAAACCAGTTCTTATGCCGGTTTGTTTTCTTTCCTTAGACCGTATCTGCATTTTGAAAGGGGGAGAGGTTCTCTGCAGATTGTGCTGGTAAAGGCACACGGCTCTCGAAGGGAACTGACTCTTTACGGGATACATTTATTTATGTTATTTGCAGTCGGTCTTCCAAATGATCACCTTTTCCATAACTGCTGGCTTTGGCACAGAGAGACAGACAGACTCCCTGGCACATGTTATCCCTGGGTGAGCGCTCGGTAGGGCTTGGATCCAGGGCACTGTGTAGTAAGCACCACAGAAAGGAGGTGGATGGGGGGGGGGAGTGGTCGTGAAGGATTGGCTGGAGGAGGGAGAGAGAGAGTCAATGAAACCGCCTGCAGAAGCTGCAACGCCGTCTGGCTCTGGGAGCCTGCGAAGAAGGGGAACGCATCCACTTGGGCGGGCTGCGATTCTCGGTAGCTGGAGCCGCATCCTCTCATTCCAGCGGGCTTCTTCTGTTCTCTTGCCTTTGTTTTCTCGCAGGGCAGGATTCCCGACGGCAGAGAAGGCTCTGGTTTGGTTGAAAGAAACTTCAGCTGGGAGAATCTCCACTTGCAGGGCTAGTGGGAGACCGCCGGGAGGCTTGGATTTCTCTCTGCAAAACGCAGGAGGAAGCATGGAGAGGCTGGGTTGTCTTCAGAGCCTCGCAGAGCACCGTGCGTAGGCTTGGAATGGCTCGGGGACTCCGGCACCTCTTGCCAAAAGAAGGGCCTGCGAAAGGAAGGGTCTGCGTTCGAGCATCGAGCGATAAGAGGCTCCGCTTTGCTCATTTCCAAACTTCCAGCTGGCGCATCTCGGCTGGAACACAAGCTTGAGAGCGTTCTCTGGCGAATAACTCTGCACCGCAGAAGTCCCCAAAGTGTCCCAGCAGGTTCTTGTCTACGTTGCTCTGTTTGATGCTCGATGGCCAAGTGCATCAGAAGAGCATAGGGGGGGGGGGAAAACCCCACCGGGTCCATCTCGAAGTCCATCTGGCTCAAGGTCCTGTTTACAGGGGAGGACAGGCAGATGTCCCTGCGATGACCACGGCACCGTCTTGTCTGCTAAGGAAGACGGGTCGGTGGGTTCCGGGTGGGTGCGCGTGAAAGAGTAGTCAAAGTCGAAAGACCATTGGGAACTGTGACCGGACTCCTCTGAAGATGTCTGACCGGGAGTTCGACGACTTCGAAGCGGACAGTCTGTCCGACTCCTCCCAGATGATCCCCGGCCTTCCCCCCTACAACATGGAGGACCAACTCCTGCCCATGGAGCGCCGTAGCGCCTGCGGGTGCTGGGCCTGGACTTTCCTAGTGGTGGCCATGAACTCTTTGGTCTTCCTGTTGAATGCCCTCCTCCTCGCCTCCATCTTCACCGTCATCCTCCTGCCCACGATCGTTGTGGTCTACTTCGGCTTCCAGTGCCACTCTCGGGTAAGTGATGCACGGGACCCCTTCCTGAGGAAGGAGCCTCAATCCCTGGCGCCGAAATATGTGGAGGGCAAGCTGGGATGGCTCAGTAGTGTGGGGGGTGCACTTTGCACATGCCCAGAGGCACCATCACCTTTGATATTTATTTATTTATTTATTTATTTATTAGACTTGTATACCACTCTCTATCTCGGCCGAAGCCAGGCTCAGAGCAGCTAGCATCAATGCAGCGTAATATATAAATAGAAGAAGAAGAGTTGGTTTTTATATGCTGACTTTCTCTACCACTTAAGGAAGAATCAAACTGGCTTACAATCTCCTTCCCTTCCTCTCCCCACAACAGAGACTCTGTGAGGTGGGTGGGGCTGAGAGAGTGTGACTAGCCCAAGGCCACCCAACTGACCTTACGTGTAGGAGTGGGGAAACCAACCCGGTACATCAGATTGGTGTCTGCCGCTCTTGTGGAGGAGCAGGGAATCAAACCTGGTTCTCCAGATTAGAGTCCACTGCTCCAAACCACCACTCTGAACCACTACACCAACAGCAGACAATTAAAATTCAGATTCAATATCTAACAGTAAAATTCTAATAATAAAAACAGATCTACTCAGAGGGTGTTTATTTCATCAGTGCACAGGGCCACAACGGGCCTGGGGAAAAACAGTCAGAACCCCCAATTAAAGTTTCAGTGAGATAAGCAGATATCATTTTGCACACTCCATGATTGCTCTCTTCAAGTATCTGAAGGGCCGTCACTTAGAGGAGGGCAGGGAGCTATTCCTGTTGGCAGCAGAGGAGAGGACCCACAATAATGGGCTTAAATTGCGGGCGGAAAGATATTGGATAGATATTAGGGGGAAAAATTCACCATGAGAGTAGTTCAGCAGTGGAATCAGCTGCCTAAGGAAGTGGGGTGAGCTCCCCATCACAGGCAGGCTTCAAGCAATGGCTGGTTGAACACTTGTCAGGGATGCTCCAGGCTGATCCAGCATTGAGCAGAGGGGATGGACTAGATGGCCTGTATGGCCCTTTCCAACTCTTGATTTTGTAATGATGAGCCTCAGCATTGAAAACAGGTTCCAGGGGACAGAAAGTTCCCACTCCCAGTTTCAAGTGGCAGGCAGTTCCAGAACTGACTCATAGTCAAGCCCCTTGTGAGGAGCGAATGGAGGAGACTTCTGGTACTTCTGTTTTATCTGATGATTGAGAATTATGTGAGTTGAGTCAGGGATGGATATGCAGGTCCCCAGACAGGCAGTACGAGCCATTCAGGTGGAGTCAGTTCCCCCACAAAACCACAACAGGTTCAATCCCCGGCATCTCCAGTTAAAGGGACTAGGCAAGTAGGTGATGTGAAAGACCTCTGCCTGAGACCCTGGAGAGCCACTGCCGGTCTCTGAGTAGACAATACTGACTTTGATGGACCCAGGGTCTGATTCAGTATAAGGCAGCTTCCTGTGTTCAACCAGGTGCCTCTAGGAAGCCCACAAACAAGGCGACTGCAACAATGTTATCCTGCCTGTGTTCCAAAGCACCTAATATAATAGGCCTGCTCCTTTGATCCTGGAGAGAATAGGTGTGCATCGTGACAGTAGCCATAGATAGCCCTATCCTCCATGAACATGTACACTCCCCTTAAAGCTTTCCAAGTTGGCACCACATCCAGGGGCAGGGAGTTCCACAGTTTAACTAGCCTATTTTGGTCTTTAACCTGCTTAAGGGAGGAGCACAGCTTCTTAGGATGCATCTTAAGTGGGGTTTGGCTCAAACCCTGAATGCAAATCAAGAACCTGATTTTGAAAATAATGTGTTGTGTAGAAGTGTCTTTTTTCTGCTGGGGGGGGGGGCAAGCCCAGATTAAAGGCGTATCATTTTCTATGTATGCACACTGAATTTTTACTTTTAAAATGTACTCATTTTTCAATCCTGCTTGTGGATCAATAAATCAACCCTACTCATTTTGTTGCACAAAGAAACGACGCGCCTTGTGCACAGTACACACGAATCCACGAAATGAGGACAGAAAACCAGGCAGCAAAAACATCTGTCAAAATGTAAATGTGTATAATAATAAATAGCACGGGGAACACTTGTTCCTCCCTAAGGCAAGTGTCATCTGTGCCAGATCCTCAGCAGGCATAGAAGCATAGAACAGAATCATAGAATCATTGAGTTGGAAGGGACCTCCAGGGTCATCTAGTCCAACCCCCTGCACAATGCAGGGAATTCACAACTACCTCCCCCCCACACACACACCCAGTGATCCCTGCTCCATGCCCAGAGCTGTATTAGACAAACTGCTAGCTTTTTAGCTTCAAGCTGCACTTTTTCTATATAGTTCACAATGGGTAGCCGTGTCAGTCTGTCAATAGCAGTAGAAAAGAGCCACAGTCCAGTAGCACCTTAAAGACTAACAACATTTCGGGCAGGGTGTGAGCTTTTGTGAGCCACAGCTCCCTTCTTCAGATATGGATGTAATAACATTGGCCTACCTCAAAAGATTGTTGTAGTCATTGGGGAGGAATACAGAGTGCAGCAATCCTTGGTGTGGCGTAGTGGTTAAGAGCGGTGGTTTGGAGCGGTGGACTCTGATCTGGAGGAAGCGAATCTGGTGAACTGGATTTGTTTCCCCACTCCCCCACATGAAGCCAGCTGGGTGACCTTGGGCTAGTCACAGCTCTCTTAGAGCTCTCTCAGCCCCACCTACCTCACAGGTATGTGTTGTGGGGAGGGGAAGGGAAGGTGACTGTAAGCCGGTTTGAGTCTCCCTTAAGTGGTAGAGAAATTCGGCATATAAAAACCAACTCTTCTTCTTCTTCTTCTTCTTCTTCTTCTTCTTCTTCTTCTTCTTCTTCTTCTTCTTCTTCTTTGTTGCCAAATAAGGCATTGATGCAAAAAGTGTAATGGTTTTCATTTGGTGGTGGTGGGGAGATACATAAAAGCATGTTGATTTTTTCTAAAGCTGACAGTACACCAATTGGGGGTGGAATTCCTCCTCTTTGGGTTTCTGCAGGCACAACTGCATAACCTAAAGCACCCAAGATAATTCAGCATCCTGAGAATTGCAGTTTTCATTTTTTTTAAAAGCCATGTTACTAGTCCTTAAACTAAATGATAGGGTTTCTGAGATTACCCTGGGATTGTCCATATGCTTTCAAGGCTAAGGTGGTGGTATGCGTGTCGGTAGTGGTGGGGTTATCTGAGGTCATTGCTGGTGGTTAGAGGGCTGGCTTCTTAGGTTCTGCATGATTGGCAGATGAGATAATGAGACATTAAGTAAATGTGCGCCAGGTGGCTTGATTTGCATAATTTATGCAGGTCATAAATCCCCTCTAACAGGAAGCAGCTATAACCAAAAAAAAAGTCAAGGCAAAACGCCCTTGAGCATGGCCAGAGCACACCTTCCTGTTTTCAGAAAAGAGCGAAGGTTGTAGAAAATAGGGAAATAATAATAATTAAACAAAATGCATCATTTCTTTCCCCCAAATTCACGGCTAGGATTAAACTCTTGCCAGGCCAGTAAAATCCTGGCTGGGGGGGGCGGGGGCATCTTTCACTATGATAGGAAACCGGCTGAAGTTACCCCAACCAGAGTTGTGAGTTCCCATCCTTTTTGCGCCACTGAAATTAGCCAGCTCCAGAAATTACCTGTTGTGCTAAGGCACAGAAACCGAGTGGTAAAATCCTGATGCCCTTAGGTCATTTCATTCCAAATTGGTAAGACTGCCAGACTCCAGGTGGTGGCTGGAGATCTCCTGCTATGACAACTGATCTTCAGCCGATAGAGATCAGTTCCCCTGAAGAAAATGGCCGCTTTGGCAATTGGACTCTATGGCATTGAAGTCCCTCTCCTCCCCAAACCCCGTCCTCCTCCAGCTCCACCCCAAAACCTCCCACCGGTGGCGAAGAGGGACCTGTCAAACCTATGCATTGGGCCCATTGGAATTAAGTTCTCAGCATGAACTCACAACACATGCCTCATTGCCTGGGACTGGTTGGGGAGGACCAGGAGAAAAACAGAACATGTGGATGGGCTGTTGGTCTCCTTCCTTCCCATGAACTCTGAACACCCGAGCAAAGCAGGTCTTGTGCCTTGAATTCCTACCTGGAGGATTCAACTCTGTTGTAGCACTGAAGCCTGCAACCCCGGGTCCATCGTCGCCTGAAAAACAGTGGGGTGCGCGGAGAGGGAGATTCGATCCCGCGCATCATTAAAAAAATATCTGCAGTAATTACCAAACCCCCGTGGCAGTCTTAATAAACACCGCGTCTGGGTTGGCAGACGGTTATTTGTAGCCTCGGTTACTCACCGCCGTTTTTATTTTATTGTCACAATATTTCTTCCCAACTCTCCGGCATCCTCTGCTTTCCCTTCTCGCCCCTGCCTTTGTCTCCCTTTGCCTACGCAGGCTGAAAACTGTTAATTTCATTTTAATTAAGGCGGCTTCCTGTCAGGCCCCGTCTCTGCAATTTGCCCGTTCAATTAAAGACAGAAAGAAAGAGGAGGCGGACCGGAGCGGCTCCGCCCGTAACCGAAAATTGCATCCATCCCACATCCCGTCTTTTGGCCTGTAGATCATCACGATGGGCTCACTTCCCGGCCACCGCTGGGTATCCTTGTATTCTTTCACGTTGACAAACTAATTTCGTTCTCATTAAGAATTCTGCAGATTGGCTTCGCCTGGTTTCTCCACATCAGTTTTGTTTCGTTAGGGAAGGAGGATAACATGAAGAAGAAGAAGAAGAAGAAGAAGAAGAAGAAGAAAAAGAAGAAGAGTTGGTTTTTATACGCTGACTTTCTCTACCACTTAAGGAAGACTCAAACCGGCTTACAATCACCTTCCCCTCCTCTCCCACAACAGCCACCCTGTGAGATAGGTGGGGCTGAGAGAGCTTTAAGAGTACTGTGACTTGCCCAAGGTTACCCAGCTGGCTTCATGTGGAGGAGTGGGGAAACCAACCCGGTTCACCAGATTACTGTCCGCCGTTCATGTGGAGGAGTGGGGAATCAAACCCGGTTCTCCAGATCAGAGTCCACCGCTCCAAATCAGTGCTCTTAACCACTACACCACGCTGGCCCACAACTCCCCAGGAAAGTTCTGTGACAAATCAGGAACTCGGTGAGAATGAGAGGCCTCGGTGAATTAAATCTGTATATTCCACTAAGAGGGGCTGGGCCCTGAGAAAGAACTAGCCACAAAGTTGTGTTTGGCCACGTGAAGGATGCTGAGGAATAAAAAAGGGAAACCGCCATGGGAAAGGAGAGGACTGGAGCATAGAATCGCAGTGAGGGCAACGCTAGGGAGATTCTAGTTGCACGACGCATAATGTGTCTGACCAAGAGATATATTGTTTTTGTTCTGTTGAAGAATTTCAAAACTGATAGAAGGCTTAGTGTCTGCTTTAACAGCAATCATTTACATTCTCTGTTGGCTTAGCATCTCTTCTAACACGAGTGGTTTTCATTCTCCGTTTAGCATCTTTAAAAGAAATCATAGGTCTTTTATGCTTGTGGTTTTTACCTGGGGTTCAGGACCATATAGAATTATAGAGTTGGAAGAGACCACCAGGGTCATCTAGTCCAACCCCCTGCACAATGCAGGAAACTAACAACGACCTCCCCCCACATCCCCAGTGACCCCAACCCTCCCCTCACCATGCAGGATCCCACAATCAAAGCACTCCCGACAGATGGCCATCTAGCCTCTGCTTAAAGACCTCCAAAGATGGGGACTCCACCACCCTCAGAGGCAGCACATTCCACCGTCGAACAGCCCTCACCGTCAGAAAGTTCTTCCTAATGTTTAGGTGGAATCGCTTTTCTATTAGTTTAAATCCATTACTCTGTGTCCTAGTCTCTGGAGCAACCGAGAACAAGCTAGTTCCCTCATCAACATGACATCCCTTCAGATATTTAAACATGGCTATCATGTCTCCCCTCAACCTTCTCTTCTCCAAACTAAACAAACCCAACCCCCTAAGTCTCTCCTCATAGGGCATGGATTCCAGACCTTTGACCATTCTGGTTGCCCTCCTCTGGACACACTCCAGCTTGTAGACATCCTTCTTAAATTGTGGAGCCCAAAACTGGACACAGTATTCCAAGTGAGGTCTGACCAATGCAGAATACAGTGGTAGTATTACTTCCCTTAATCTAGACACAATACTCCTATTGATGCAGCCCAGAATTGCATTGGCCTTCTTAGCTGCCACATCACACTGTTGACTCATGTTCAGTCTATGGTCCACTAAGACTCCCAGATCTCTTTCACATGTACTGTTGTCAAGCCAACTCTCTCCCATCCTGTACCTGTGCCTTATGTTGTTTCTGCCTAGGTGAAGTACTTTACACTTCTCCCTATTGAAATCCATTTTATTGCTTATGGCCCAGCTCTCCAGTCTATCGAGGTCATTCTGAACTCTGACCCTATCCTCCGGGGTATTAACTACCCCTCCTAACTTGGTGTCATCTGCAAATTTGATAAGCACATACTACGTACATAAGCACCATCAAGTCTCAACCAATTTATGGTGACCCCAGCAAGGGGTTTAGAGGGCAGAACTGCTTTGCCATTGCCGTCCTCTGCAGAATCTTCCTTTATGGTCTCACATCTACCTTCTGTGGCTGGTATCCTGTGAGGGAGGGGTACATGATGTGGGTGAGCCCAGGGGAAATGCACCCCGCCCCTCAGGAACTGCGTCACAGCTAAGATTGGATCACGAAGACTTATTGCTCCTGGAAGCGTTGCTGGGATGAGATCGCTTGGTTGGTTCAGCCATGGCCCCTGCGGCGCGTTTCCAACCACAAAGTCTGGAAGATGCTCAGTTATGTACTCTTGATCTACGTATGAGCAAACCCACCTCAGGCCTTGGCGAGTCAAGTACTGATGCCAGCCGTGGGCAAGTACTGCATCCTCTGGTTCTTGCACAGGCCCTGGCCACAGAGGGCATTGTACTCGGCCGTTCTCCTGATCCTGCCAGGCTATGGCCCTGGTGAGTAGTAAGAAAGGTCTGGGAGGGACCTCTCGAAAGGTGACCAGGGCTGATGCTACTGGACAAGGGAAAGCTTCCAAAGAATGCAAAGGTGAGCTCCACCCAGCCGACATTGGCCCCTATCTCTCCAGCGTGAGTGTAGTGGTAAGAGCAGTGGTTTGGAGCGGTGGACTCTGATCTGGAGAACCGGGTTTGATTCCCCACTCCTCCACATGAGCGGTAAATGCTAGTCTGGTGAACTGGATGTGTTTCCCCACTCCTACACATGAAGCCTGCTGGGTGACTTTGGGCTAGTCACACTCTCTCAGCCGCACCTACCTCCCAGGATGCCTGTTGTGGGGAGGGGAAGGGAAGGGGATTGTAAGCCGGTTTGATTCTTCCTTAAGTGGCAGAGAAAGTCGGCATATAAAAACCAACTCTTCTTCTCCTTCCAGACTAGCATTGTTACAGGGTGGGGAATTTCTCAGTCTGAAGGACTAGCCGAAGTGATTCCCCCCCCCAGTTCAACATATGTGTACAAACATAAGGAAACAACACCTGACTCAATCCTAGGGCTACAATCCTAAGCGTTCTTCTTTTGCCATCAAATCGTAGCCAACTTGTGGTGACCCTGTTGGGTTTTCAAGGCAAGGGACGTTCAGGGATGGCTTGCCATTGCCTGTCTCTGCAGCGACCCTGGACTTCCTTGGTGGTCTCCCATCCAAATACTAATCAGGGCTGACCTTGCATAGCTTCTGAGATCTGATGGGATCAGGTTAGCCTGGGCCGTCCAGGCCAGGCCAGATAAACAGAGGTGGTTTGCCATTGCCAGCCTCCGCGCCACACCCCTGGTATTCCTTGGCAGTTGCCCATCCAAATACTAGCCAGGGTCGACCCTGCTTAGAGATCTGACGAGATCAGGCTAGCCTGGGCCATCCAGATCAGGGCATATGAACAGTGGTGGGGCTGTGGCTCAGTGGTAGAGCATCTGCTTGGCATGCAGAAAGTCCCAGGTTCAACCCCTGGCATCTCCAGTTAAAGAGAGCAGGCAAGGAGGTGATGTGAAAGACCCCTGCCTGAGACCCTGGAGAACAAATGCCAGTCTGAGTAGACAATACTGATTTTGATGGACCAAGGGTCTGATTCAGTTTAAGGCAGCTTCATGTGTTCATGTGGTGGTTTTGCCATTGTGTAGCAACCCTGGACTTCCTTGGTGGTCTCCCATCCAAGTACTAACCAGGGCTGACCTTGCATAGCTTCCGAGATCTGAGGAGATCTGGGTTCTCCAGGTCAGAGTGGGTCAGGGTAAGCATGATTGTCTGGGAGTAAATCCCATTGAACATTGTAGGACTTCTGAGTAGGTATGCATAGGAGGACTGTTGATTCAGCTCCCTTTCCGTCATGCACTGAGGTCCCTGAGGTTGCCTGAATAACTCCTTTGGTGCCCCTCCAAGATCCAGTGCCCTAGGGGATCGCCCAGGTTCTCTCGTCCACCTCGGGACGAGCCGCCACTTTCTAACCAACTCGCCAGGCTGCGTTGTGCACGTTGCAAATGCGGCGGCATAAATTGAAAGGAGGAGATTCGTGTTGCCATGCGGGAGGGCATTGTGGCCGGTTACTTCCAAAGCCGACAGGTGCGACGTCCTACAGAATTTTGGCTTTGCCGTGTTTGAAGCCCTGAAAGAATAGGACACCCACCGCCAGCTCCGTGACTGAAAGTTCTTCTCATCTGTCTGGATAATGGACGGTGGGAGGGAAGCCTTTTTTAGCATCGCAAAAATTGACTTGCGGTAGCTGGCGAAAGGTTCAACCCGCTGGTTGCTCACACTGGAGACAGCTATGCCATCTACTTTTTGTTCAGGCAATCGGTTTACCGTAGGCAAATGCATTTAAAAAGATGGAATAGCCTACAGGATCTCAGTTTTTATTTTTTAAAAGAATTGGTTTCTCCTTACTAGATTAGGTTAAGATTATGCTTTAAGTAAATCATACATAGTATGCTCAAGAGAGCACACATAACTTTAATAAGTTTTGTTTTTCTTAAAACATAGGTATAACAAGTAAAGATATTAGTTTAATAATTTTAATTAGTTTAATAAGTTTAATAATAATAATGGGAAAGTGAGTAATGGAAGTATAATGATGTTTACCCTTGTGTATGGGCTGCCGATCTATTCCTTCAATAGCGTCAGTGTGCCATGGAGGATGTAAATTACGAAATTGGGCAGTCAAGGGTATACGGATGTTAAGAATGACGTATTATAAAGTCAACTAGAAGCTAGACAGAAGAATGGTTTGGAAATTAAGATAATAGTGTTAAAGAGAAATATAACCAGGATATGGGTCGTCTGAATTGTTTAATTAGAATATAATTGCGAGATAGATGGTAGAACTAATAAAGCTATGTTGTACCCAGACCACAGTAAGGCACGTGAATGGTAGTGTAATGCTTGATGTGTTAGGCTGAGTTTAAGTGATTTTGTATCATGTATAAATTTTGTGAGTTCTATGTATTGTGTTTTTTTTGAAGTTTGTACTGATGTTGTAAGTTTAAAATTTAAAAAACTGGCTTCTAGTACAAAGCAGCCCTGACCTGGATGGCCCAGGCTAGCCTGATCTTGTCAGATCTCAGAAGCTAAGCAGGGTCAACCCTGGTTAGTATTTGGATGGGAGACCACCAAGGAAGTCCAGGGTTGCTGTGCAGAGGAAGGCACTGGCAAACCATCTCTGTTAGTCTCTTGCCATGAAAACCCCAAAAGGGATCGCCATAAGTCGGCTGCGACTTACACACACACACACACACACATACACACACACACACACAGTACAAAGCAAGAGATGGACAGAGCTGGTATGCCTTTGCCTGGCTCTGTGTAGTGACCTTGGACCTCTTTGGTGGTCTCCCATCCAAATACTCACCAGGGCCAACCCTACTTAGCTTTTCAGATCTGATGAGATCCGGTTGGCCTTGGCCATCCAACTCTGGGTACTTGGAAGAGGATGCTCACAAATGGAGACTTTCTTTGCAGAGCCCCATGCCAAGAGAAAATTGTGTTGCTGTTGGGACACGGTGGATACGTTGCCCATCTTTGCGCCCCCAATAAATCTCCTGATCTCTCTGCCCATTGGAACCAGCTATGGTTCTACGGCAATTTCACCGGGCCAAACCATTTTCTTTTCAAAGACGTGTGAAATTGATGGAAGAACATTTGCGCTGGGGGAAATGCGAAGCGACTTAATTAAAACAGTTTATTATCGTATTCAAATCAGGACAGGTTCGTGGCTCTGTTCTGGGGATCGGCCCTTGGGAATCCACTGAATCAACACAGGGCACGTCACCGCCATAGCATGGCCCAGCAATGCTGAGTCACTCGAAAGAAGACACTGCAGTGTGGAAAGCGCTAGCCATTCCCAAGAGTCTAATTGTGAGCGGGCTGCAGATCTATTCTTTCGATGGCTTCAGTGTGCCGTGGAGGATGTAAATTGCGAAATTGGGCAGTCAAGGGTATCGCCGGCAAATAACGGGAACAAATCAGAGCGGCTTTGGTGCAATCGCTCCCGGCAGAGGAGAGATCAAGTCCTTGTGTGTTTTATGCACTGTTTACTTGGGTGCGGGCAGAATGTGACTTGCAAATCTCCCAGCCAGCTGTTGCCTATTGTGGGGGGGGCTCAAGAGGAGGAAGATTCTGTATGTCCTTTATTAAATTTTGGTTCCTTTGGTGATCAGCGAAAATGGGATCAAGTCCTGGCCTGTATTGTACACATTAAAAATGTGCAGGATGGCATGTTAACATATTGGGTCCGATTCTACAGGAACCAGCATGGTGTAGTGGTTAAGGGTGGTGGTTTGGAGTGATCAGGAGAACCGGGTTTGATTCCCCACTCCTCCACATGAGCGGCGGAGGCTAATCTGGTGAACTGGATTGGTTTCCCCACTCTTACACACGAAGCCAGCTGGGTGATCTTGGGCTAGTCACAGCTGTCTTTGAGCTCTCTCAGCCCCGCCTACCTCCCAGGGGGTCTGTTGTGGGGAGGGGAAGGGAAGGTGATTGTAAGCTGGTTTGATTCTTCCTTAAGTGGCAGAGAAAGTCAGCATATAAAAACCAACTCTTCTTCTTCTTCTTCCTTTAAGAGCCAGCGTGGCATAGTGGTTAAGAGTGGCAGACTCTAATCTGGAGAGCCGGGTTCAATTGCTCACTCCTCCACATGAAGCCATCTGGATGACCTTGGGCTAGTAGCAGTTCTCTCAGAACTCTCTCAGCCTCACCTACCTCACAAGGTGGGGAGAGGAAGGGAAGGCGATTGCAAACCGGATTGATTCTCCTTAAGAGGTAGAGAAAATCGGCATATAAAAACCAACTCTTCTTCTTCTACCTTTGCAAAAGAACCTCAAGGCCATTATGAATCAACGCCGAAGCAATTGTCAAGCCCTCTGTTAAGAGCCCGATGGTCATGGTTTCCACCCGAGATGCAGTTTGAAAGATGGACCAGTTTGTGGATGGATCTCTCCCCTTCTCTGGGCTCTTCCCCTCCTCCCAGTTATTGTTTCTGTAGCTATTTCTTAGCATTGACATTTTCCGAACGTAGACTGGGCCTGAAGGTGTACCCGGACTGCCACCCTGGCTTGTTTACTGCCAGCGCTCCAAAGAACAAGCAAACTCCCTGCTTCTTTACCGGCCCTAATTGCCTGTCAGGCTTGGCAGAGTTGTCCCCCCACCATGAACGCTTGCGGTTTTTGCTGCTCCGACCGGGCATCGCAGAGACCTGTCCAGGAGCGGCCCAGCTACATAACGTCGGCGCTAGAATGTAGACCAACCAGGCTATGCAGGGACCGTGCAGATGAAGGAAGGGGGCTCTTCTTTTCTGTTGAATGAGGAGACGCTTCCTCGGTGGTTTTATCTGGGAATCTGCTTGCGAATTGGAAAAGCGGAGGGTTCTTTTAGCAGGGGTGGCTTTTAATACTGCATTGGCTGTTGCTTTTAATGCTACATTGGCTTTTAATACTCCATTTTAATACTACATTGGCTTTTAAGACTACATTGGCAGTTGCCAGATAAAAGGAAGTATTTCTTCTCACAACGCAAGGTTAAATTGTGGAACTCCCTGCCCCAGGATGGGGTGACGGCTGCCAAATTGGAAGGCTTTAAGAGGGGAATGGACACGTTCATGGAGGGGAGGGCTATTCATGGCTATTAGTAAAAAGAGATACTAGTCATGATGCTGTTGGAATATGAGACTGCACATGGCAAGCAGATGGCAAGCAGATGTAAAAGATCTATGTGACAGCCAGGTGATTGGTGGTGTCACATGACAGCTCAATGACTGAGCAGAAAAACTGGCTTGTACTGGACTGAGCTAGATAGTCCTGGAGACAAGGCAGCCAACAGGTGATTGGCTGAGAGACTATGCCAGATATGTATATAGGTGTGTTATATATGTATTGGGGTGTGGGTTGTGGAGAGTTGATGACCAAGCGGAGCATTCTGTCACTGTGAATAAAAGAGCACTTTTGTACTACGTGCTGAGTCTTCTGTGCTTACTCGCCTGTAGAGCTGCAACGCTTTCTAACATACGCCAACAGGGTTATGGGCCCAGTTCAGCTCAACTGCGCTACATCCTGGAGGTTCTGAGCAGAGGTACTATCTGTGGAACAAGGGCTGTAGTGAGCAGAAGGCGAGTGGATGTCTGAGGTTGAGTCAGACGGAGCAGAGGAGGTGCCCAGCAGGTCTGTCAGCAGCAGTGCGTCTGAGGCGGAGGAGGAGAGCGACACGGAGCAGGAGCAGCAGGGAGCGGGAGAAATTATGGCTCAAGCTGCAATGTCCTTGCTTGTGGAAAAGCTCACTTCTACCAACTACAATGTGTGGGCGTTACGAATGCAACACTACCTTAAAAGAGAGGCACTGTGGATTTATGTCTCCAACCCACCGGATCCTGAGACGCCGCAGGACGTGGTGAAAGATGAGAAGGCACTGGCAAGCATAGTGCTGAGCGTGGCTGACGACCAGCTTGTCCATGTGACGGGAGCTTTGAAAGCGAAAGCAGCCTGGAACTCATTATCACAGGTCTACGTCCAAAAAACAGCTGGCTCTTTGATAGCCATAACGAGACGTTTGTACAGAACTTTTCTTTTGCCGTCAGTTCCTGTGAGAAACCATATAAATGAACTGACTGAATGTTTCCAAATGCTGGAGCAGAGGGGGAAGACTCTACCGGAGGATGATAAAGTTTATATACTCCTGAGCTCTCTGTCTGAGCAGTATAACATGCTAATTACAGCTCTGGAGTCGGTTGAAATTGATAAACTAACGTTACAGTATGTTATTGGAAGAATTTTGGAACATGAAAAGAGATTGCTTGCAAGAAATCCTGAGAAGCCTGCCAAGCCGGAGGGAAACCTGCCAAGCCAGGAGACGCGGAGGTTTGCCGGCGGAGAAAGGAATGCGGAGCAGAGAAAGCCGGGTGATTTACAGCAGCACGTGGCTCTGAGGGTCAGACGTTGCTACATCTGCAAGGCTACAAATCACTTAAAGCGTGACTGCCCAGAAGCAAGGAAGAAAAGCCGAAGGGACCAGTCGTCACGTGAGTTTGTGAGCGGTCAGAAGGCATCATTGGTGCTGACTGAGCACAGTGACACAGCCGGTGTCTGGATTCTAGACTCTGGTGCGTCACAGACCATTTGCCGGCATCAGGAACTTTTAAAAGACACACGGGACTCAAGTTTGCCGCACGTAAGCCTCGCTGATGGAAGGAATTCTGAGGTGACACGTGAGGGGAGTGTGTGGTTCCCAGCTTTGAACTATACATTTAAAAAGGTGCTATGTGTCCCTGAACTAGAGAATAATTTGCTAAGTGTAAGTGCCCTTGACAGGGCTGGATATACTGTAACATTTACAGACAAGGCTTGTAAGATATCCAAAGGTGGGAAAGTGCTTCTTACAGGGAAAATGTGTAATAATGTGTATGTGGTAGAAAATAGGCATGTGGAGGCAAAGATGATAACTAATAAGAGCCCCCATGACAATTGCATACATCTGCTACATAGAAGGTTGGCTCATGCAAATTATGAGACCATAAAGAAAACGCTAGCCTTACTGGGGAAGGAAAAAGTTAAAGAGTGTGGGAACTACCTGGATTGTGAGGTATGCAAAAGTTCCAAATCTAAGGCTTACCCAGTGGCTAAGCATAGTGAGAGACTCTCAGACACTGCACTAAAGATAGTGCATGCAGATGTCATAGGCCCCTACAGGGAGAGTCACTCAGGTAACCATTACGCGTTGATTCTGGTGGATGATTGCACCAGATTCTCCTGGGTGTATCCTTTGAAAAAGAAGTCACAGGTGTTTGAAACATTTAAGTATTGGGCCAAAAGAGTGCAGAAACAACTTAAATGTACCTTGGATTCTCTCCAAACAGATTTTGGGGGAGAATTCATGTCAAATGAGTTTAAGAAATGGTTAGAGGTGCAAGGTGTGAGGCACAGAGTTGCCAACGTGGCGGTGCCAGCAGAAAATGGTGTTGCTGAACGACATGGGGGAATGCTACAAACAAAAATGTATTCCATGTTGCAGGATGCAGGGTTGCCAATGACATACTGGGCAGAAGCAATAAAGGCCGCCTCCTATGTTTCCAACAGGATCTGGACCAGGTCCATACAAGACATACCTTATAGGGTTTTGTACCAGAGGGATCCTAGCTTAGGTTACCTCAGAGTGTTTGGTACAAAAGCCTGGGTTGATGTGCCAATATCCAAGAGAAGGAAAGGAGGAGCGAGAGCTAAAAAACTAACCTTCCTTGGGTATCAGTCTGGCATGAAATCATACAGGTTTGCTGATGAACATAATTCTCTCAGCTACAACAGAGCTGCGAATTTTTGTGAGGGAAATAACTGGGCCAGAATTCATGGACAGGAGGAGCCAAAAGAAATTGGGCTACCATTGACAGATCTCTCACAGGATGCAGATGGGGTGAAGCAGGAGGGGTCTCCTCAAAGGGCTTCATCACCAAGGGCTGAAGAGGGGAGACAGATTCCTAGGGTGTCAAGCAGGAGCACTAAAGGAATTCCCCCAGAGAGGTATGGTTTTGAGACCACTGATGTAAATCATGTACAGGTCAAAGAACCAAAGAGTTTTCAGGAGGTAATGGCTTTGGAAAGCAGGGAAAAGGAGGCCTGGCTAGAAGCCATGCAAACTGAGTTTGATTCCCTGAAAGAGAATAAGGTATTCTCTGTAACAAAACTGCCAGCTCAAAGAAAAGCCATAGGGTGCAGATGGCTTTACAAAGTCAAACAGTGTCCAGAAGGGAAGATACTCCGTAAGGCCAGGCTTGTGGCTAAGGGTTATTCCCAAGTTGAAGGGCAAGACTTTGATGAATTATTTGCTCCCACTGTGAAGGCTGATACTATAAGAGCTGCATTGTGTAAAGCTGTCAGAGATAACATGTTAGTGCACCATTTTGATTTCACCACTGCATATCTGAATGCAACAATAAGTGAAGAAATATATATGGAGCAGATCCCTGGGTTTGAATGCAAGGGTAAACAAGGAGTATTAAAATTGCATAAGGCTCTGTATGGATTAAAGCAGAGTGCACGTGCATGGTCCCAATGCATTAGTGAAGCATTGGCAAATCTTGGGTTTAAGCAAGGTGTTGCTGATCCTTGTATGTTTACCAAATGTGTAAAGGGCTCTGACTGTGTTGTATTTTTATATGTTGATGATCTTTGTTTGTTGTGTCATACAAAAGAACAACTAAACTGGTTTAAGGAGGCAACTGGAAAACTGTTTAAAATGAAGCATCTTGGTGACATTCAAAATTATCTGGGGGTAGAAATTACCAGGAACCCAGAAGGATATTTTGAATTGTGCCAGGAGAAAAAGATTGAACAGCTCCTAGAAAAATTTAAAATGACAGAGGCCAAAAGCACTGAGACTCCCATGACAACAGGGTATGTGAAAGAGGTGGATGATAAGGTATTCCATGATAAAAATCAATACCAATCGTTGGTGGGTTCATTGTTATATCTGTCATGTTGGACAAGACCAGACATTTGTATGGCAGTACATTTGCTTTGCCAGAAATGTGCATGTCCATACATGAAAGACTGGAATGCAGCAAAAAGGGTGCTGCGATACTTAAAAGGCTCAGCTTCAGCCAGGTTGTGTTTAAAGGCTGATGCAGAGGAAACAATCACAGTGTATAGTGACTCCAGTTGGGGGGAAAGAGAAGAAGGAAAGTCTACCACTGGGTACGTGTTATTTCTACATGGGGCACTGGTTATGTGGAAGTCTTTAAAACAGACTCATGTAGCTACCAGCACATGTGAGGCAGAATATTCTGCATTAAGCGACAGTGAGATTCAGCTGGAATGGCTGTGTCAACTGGCTAAAGACCTAAATCTTGAATATGAAATGCCTGTAAGTGTTTACTGTGATAATACTGCAGCACAGCAATTGGCTGGATATCAAGGTATAAGAACAAGAAGTAAACACATCACAATAAGATACCAGAATGTCAAGGAAGCGGTAAACAATGGTTTAATGGTTCTGAAACATTGTGCTTCAAATGTAAATATTGCTGACGTTTTCACCAAATGTTTGTCTACTGAAAAGTTTGAACTATTTAGAAGCAAATTGGGGCTTGCAATGTCAGTCTAGGAGGAGTGTTGGAATATGAGACTGCACATGGCAAGCAGATGGCAAGCAGATGTAAAAGATCTATGTGACAGCCAGGTGATTGGTGGTGTCACATGACAGCTCAATGACTGAGCAGAAAAACTGGCTTGTACTGGACTGAGCTAGATAGTCCTGGAGACAAGGCAGCCAACAGGTGATTGGCTGAGAGACTATGCCAGATATGTATATAGGTGTGTTATATATGTATTGGGGTGTGGGTTGTGGAGAGTTGATGACCAAGCGGAGCATTCTGTCACTGTGAATAAAAGAGCACTTTTGTACTACGTGCTGAGTCTTCTGTGCTTACTCGCCTGTAGAGCTGCAACGCTTTCTAACATACGCCAACAGATGCATCCCTGTTCTCTGCAGGATCAGAGGAGCATGCCTGTTGTATTAGGTGTTTTGAAACACAGGCAGGACAATGCTGCTGCAGTCGTCTTGCTTGCGGGCTTCCAAGGCTGGGTTTTTGCAGCCCACCGGAAAGAGCCTTGAGAATGGGGAGACACACCGTTTGCTTTGGGCCTGGTGAGCTCTCGCTGTTTTAGAGATTGGCACTGTCCGTTGAGGGGGCTAGCTTGCCCTCCCATCCCATTGTCAGCCATATTTTGCAGACATTACAAAAAAGGCATTAGATTCTGATTTGCCTTTGCCTCTGATAAGGAAATTGACCCTGGAGAAAAGGATGCCCTTGGAACACTCAGCTGCTCCAGGATATGGGGACATGTAATAAATAACAGCCCTTATTACCAGCTAGCAAAGCATCCCCTAGGCTAGATTTGGGCTCTGGAGCAAGCTCTTTCTCCTGTTGACCAAGATGGTATGTGCATCGGGTTGCCAGCTCTTTCTCTGGCCCCTGTGCTTGCTGTCTGCAGATCGTTGCAAGTTGACACTGCTTCTCTCTGAGCCGTGAAAAGCACCCCCCCCATTTCTGCTATTTGAGGCATAGATGCAGTTTGCTCCTCTGGTCAGTTGGCAATCTGATGCATAGGGTTGCCAACCTCTAGGTGGTAGCTGGAGATCTCCCGCTATTACAGTGGATCTCCAGGCGACAGAGATCCATTCCCCTGGAGAAAAGGGCTGCTTTGGAAGGTGGGCTCTATGGCATTATACACCATTGAAGTCCCTCCCTTCCCTAAACTCCACCCTCCTCAGGCTCCACCCCCCAAAATCTCCAGGTATTTCCCAACCCAGAGCTGGCAACCCTACCTCTGTATAACAAGAGGGTGGAGAAGGAATGGCCTCATTCTGTGCCAAAGCATTAGGGTTGCCAGGTCCCTCTTCGCCACTGGCAGGAGGTTTTTTGGGCGGAGCCTGAGGAGGGCAGGGTTTGGGGAGGGGAGGGACTTCCATGCCATAGAGTCCAGTTGCCAAAGCGGCCATTGTCTCCAGGGGGAACTGATCTCTATCAGCTGCAGATCAGTTGTAATAGCGGGGGGAGATCTCCAGCTAGTACCTGGAGGTTGGCAACCTTACGAAGCATGCCTCCCTTTAAGTCCAGAATTCTATTTCCGGCTCCGTAGGAGCATCCAGGTTAGCAAAGACAGTCTGCCTCTGGGACTGCGAGGCCCTAAGCTATTACTTCATTCAGTGGGCCGCAGAAGCATCTCAGCAATTCCGCATAGCCTACCCCTCCGGTGCGGGAGCGAAAGCCCATTAAACCTCCCTTTGTGTCCAATCACTCTGTTGACCTTTTGAGTGAAGGGTCCCTCTTGGCCGGGCCCAGCTTTCCCTGACCTGATACAGCAACACCCCTTCGTTGCTCCCGCGCCCGGCTTTTCCTGCTGCTGTCCCCCCCCCCTCCGCACTCCTTAATGGAATCTGTCCCCCCTCCCAATACATTAACCACTTTAGCTTGGGGGACAATCCAACCTCCATCTCCAAGCCTGTAGCCTCTTGCCACTTAGCGGATCAGCTCTGAAAGCGTCTCCTCCTCTCCCAGTTGGTTCGGAACGAGGGGAGCCTTTCAATCCAGCGCTTATTGTCTCCTGCGAGCTCTCTGCTTTTGCCTGAGTGCCTTTGTCTGGGGGGGGGGACTTCAGCGGGAAGCGGCAACGAGGGAAAGAGAGCATTTTCCGCACATTAGGCTCGGCCCAACGCTAATGGTCAAAGTTAGCAGGGCTGAAAAGGAGAGTAGGGCCAGGCCAACCTAACTTGGCTGTGAAGCCTTTAAATGCAAACACGTGAACACACTAAGCTGCCTTATACTGAATCCGACCCTTGGTTCATCCAAGTCAGTATTATCTGCTCAGACCAGCAGCGGCTCTCCAGGGTCTCAGGCGGAGGTCTTTCATATCACCTCCTTGCCTAGTCCCTTTAACTGGAGATGCCAGGGATTGAACCTGGGACCTTCTGCATGCCAAGCAGATGCTCCCCATAATTTCCAGGAACAGGACATCATATGAACATACGAACACATGAAACTACCTTAGACTGAATCAGACCTTTGGTCCATCGAAGTCAGTATTGTCTACTCAGACCGGCAGCGCTCTCCAGGATCTCAGGCAGGGGTCTTTCACATCACCTTCTTGCCTAGTCCCTTTAACTGGAGATGCCGGGGATTGAACCTGGGACCTTCTGCATGCCAAACAGATGCTCTACCACTGAGCCACAGCCCTTCCCCTAAAGAAGAGCCCCGCAGGATCAGACCAAACCTCCATTTAGTCCAGAATCCTCTTTCCCACAATCCAGGTGACTTCCAAGCATGCAAGTTAAAGATTCCCTTTTTGGCCCCCAGCAACCAGTATCCAGAGGTATACTGCCTCTGAGCCTGGAGGTTCTGTTTAGCCATCGTGGCTAATAGCCACTGATGGGCCTTTCAAATCCCTTTAAAAGGTCATCTGAGCTAACTGCCGCCACTGCATCCTGTGGCACTGAGTTCCATAGGTGAATCATGAGTTGCATGACGGGAAAGAGCAGGGAAGACTGAGCCAGTGCTTGGATCTCGTGGCCCTTTCTTATATACACAGGGTAATGCCAATCACCACTTTGGGGTCAGGAAGGAATTTTCCTCCAGGTCAGATTGGCCCAGGGATCCTGGAGTATTCCCCCTTCTTCTGGGGATAGAGCAGGGATCCCTGGTGGAGTAGCAGTGAATTTCCTGCATTGTGCAGGGGGTTGGACTAGATGACCCTGGGGGATCCCTTCCAGCTCTATGTTTCTATGAAAGAAGACGAACGGAAAATATTAGGAAAGCAGTGCTGGGCTTTTTTTTTCAGGCTTGATTCCATTGATGGTTAAACCTGAATGATCAATTCTCTGTGTCAGCAAATCAGACAGTGTTTTTAATGGCAGCCGTCACCTGCGGCATTAGCCTTCCGGTTAAACATTCAGTAGACTCAAATGGATTGCAGTACACTGGCTTCTTTCCAGCAAGCAGCTGAAAATGTCGAATAAATATCATTTGCCTCAAACCTTGACCTTTACTATACAGTGAAGGGGTGTGAGTGTGTGTGTGTGTGTGGGGGGGGTTGTCTGTAGACTCATGCAACAACCGGAGCCCAATATCGGGTTTCACAGATGCCAGGACAGTATTCATATAAATAGTTGTTTTGCTCCAAAAGAGAATCCTGGAATTGTTAAAAGACACGCAGCCAAAGGGAGGTAGATATTAGAAGGAGGAGGAGGAGGAGGAAGAGGAAGAGTTGGTATTTATATGCCAACTTTCTCTACCACTTAAGGCAGAATCAAACCTTACCTTCCCCTCCCCACAACAGACACCCTGTGAGGTAGGTGGGGTTGTGAGAGTGTGACTAGCCGAAGAAGAAGAGGAAGAAGAAGAAGAAGGGTTGGTTTTTATATGCCGATTTTCTCTACCTTTTAAGGAGAATCAAACCAGTTTACAATCTCCTTCCCTTCCTCTCCCTGCAACCGACACCTTGTGAGGTAGGTGGGGCTGAGAGAGCTCAAAGAGAACTGTGACTGGCCCAAGGTCACCCAGATGGCCTTGTGTGTAGGAGTGGGGAAACCAATCCAGTTCACCAGATTAGCATCCATTGCTCCTGTGGAGGAGTGGGGAATCCAACCCGGTTCTCCAGATTAGAGTCCAACACTCTTAACCACTACACCACGCCGGGTTTAGGTTGGAGTCGATCTGCATAGGACTGCACCGTAAGAGTAATCTCTGTACCTCTGCAGAGCTTCTTGTTCATCACAATGGGTTTCAGGCAAGAGAGGGTCCTGCCGGATCGTACTTCGCACGCGCCAAATGTGAACAATCCAGCCTGGGACAGAAGAGCTGGCGAAACGATGACAAACCATTCTCAGCCTTCCCGGCAGAGCTTTGCCAAAAGGCTCCCCTGCGACGATCTCTTTCATTTGCACCGATGTGCATTTAGGATTGACGGGGGCATCCCCAAGGCACTTCTCCCTCCAGCAAGGCAACGAAACAATGTAATTGTCTTGGAGAAGTTTCAAGACTTCCTTGCGATATTTGCTCAAGAGCTGACAGAGGATGGCCATTGTATTTTTCCTCTCCCGACGGGCAAGACGGAGGCAGGTCTTTAAGAATGCCGCAAAGGGAGCCCCCCCCCTACACACACACTGTTTTGAGTGGTCAGGGAGAAGCTTTTCTCCCTCTCTCATAATGCCAGAACGCGGGATCACCTGCTGAAGCTGGGGAGAGATTCCATACAGATCAGAGGAAGTATTTCTTCACGCAACACAGAGTTCAGTTGTGGAACTCCCTGCCCCAGGATGTGGTGATGGCTGCCAACTTGGAAGGCTTGAAGAGGGGAGTGCACATGTTCATGGAGGAGAGGTGGAAGAGAGGGCTATCCATGGCTACTAGTCAAAATGGATACTAGTCATGATGCCTTACCTATTCTCTCCAGGATCAGAGGAGCATGCCTATTATGTTAGGTACTGTGGAACACAGGCAGGACAATGCTGCTGTGGTCATCTTGTTTGTGGGCTTCCTAGAGGCACCTGGTTGGCCACTGTGTGAACAGACCGCTGGACTTGATGGGCCTTGGTCTGATCCAGCAGGGCTTTTCTTATGTTCTCATGGAGGATGGGGCTATCCATGGCTACTAGTCAAAATGGCTACTAGTCATGATGCATACCTATTCTCTCCAGGATCAGATGAGCATGCCTATTATATTAGGTGCTATGGAACACAGGTAGGACAATGCTGCTGCAGTCATCTTGTTTGTGGGCTTCCTAGAGGCACCTGGTTTGCCACTGTGTGAACTTGATAAGCCTTGGTCTGATCTGGCATGGCTTTTCTTATGTTCTTATGTATTTTCTCTCTCCAGGTCTCTCCGCTGTTGGGGAGGGGCCGTGGCTCAGTGGTAGAGCATCTGCTTGGCATGCAGAAGGTCCCAGGTCCAATTCTCGGCATCTCCAGTTAAAGGGACTAGGCAAGTAGGTGATGTGAAAGACTTCTGCCTGAGATCCTGGAGAGCTGCTGCCGGTCTGAGTAGACAATACTGACTTTGATGGACCGAGGGTCTGGTTCAGTAGAAGGCAGTTTCATGTGTTCATGTGTGTATCCTGCTTGCAAAGAACACAGGAAGGGTGCATCTAGATCTGTCCAAAGGTCCACCTCCTCAGCATCATGTTTCCAACAGTGGCCAACTAGATGTATCTGGACGCTGCAGCAGCAATATCCTGCCTGCATTCTACAGCACCTAATATAATAGGCATGCTCCTCTGATCCTGGAGAGAATTCATATGCATTGAGCCAAATTGGCATTGTTCGAATGGCCTCCATGTCCTTTGGAGGGCTGCTCTTTCTCACCAGCCAGGCAATCTTTTGAGTCGCTGATTGCATGCCGCCTCCTGTATTGATGAAGCCCTACTTTGAAGCACCGCCGGATCCTCAAGGGGTCTTGGGATGAGGCTCCCGAGAAGTCTGATTTGCCCTTTCACATCCTGGTTGGACTTCTTTCTCTCTGTTTTGATCCAGCCTTGTGACTAATTGAGGAAAACAATTCCCATCACGAGGCTTTTGAAAAGTGCCTGCTTCCTGGCGGGCTTCTTCCCCTTTTCATCCTTTGCCTTTTACGAAAGGGCAGTTCGAAGCAGGCCGCAAAGGCTGTCACAAATATGAAAGGCCTCGGCCGGCTTCTTCCCAAGCAAAAGAGATAAAATAGCTTTCATTAGATGCTGGCGGAAAAAGGATCGGGTGGAGGAAATGGGCCTCGTGATCAAAGGCACCACCTTTGCCGGACTCTCTGAGCCAGAAAATAACGTCGCTGATTTTGCAGACATCAGGTGCCTTTCAAACAAAGGCCAGGAATATCTAGTGCTACAAAGCCACCATGATTTAATGGTTGGTAATTAAAAATGTTTAAAAAAGTAAAGGTAAAGGTAGTCCCCTGTGCAAGCACTGGGGCATTACTGACCCTTGGGGTGACGTCACATCAGGATGTTTACTAGGCAGACTATGTTTACGGGGTGGTTTGCCATTGCCTTCCCCAGTCATCTTCCCTTTACCCCCCCCCCTCATTAAATTATATTGTAAATATTTACTTGCAATTTTACATAGATAGGCATGTTTCACTGTGTTATTATGTCTATTACAATCCAATTTGGGTTGTAACTAAGTTTGTACATCAAGAAAAGAAGAAATGAAGATAAGAAGAGAAAGGAAAGGAAAGGAAAGGAAAGGAAAGGAAAGGAAAGGAAAGGAAAGGAAAGGAAAGGAAAGGAAAGGAAAGGAAGGAAGGAAGGAAGAAAGAAAGAAAGAAAGAAAGAAAGAAAGAAAGAAAGAAAGAAAGAAAGAAAGAAAGAAAGAAAGAAAGAAAGAAAGAAAGAAAGAAAGAAAGAAAGAAAGAAAGAAAGAAAGATCTTGAAAACATCCGATATTATTTTTGGTGGGTAGTTTTTAATGGATTAGTGAGTTTTTCGCAACGTATTCTGGGTGCCAAGGAAGAAAGGAGAAAAAAGTGTATTGTATGCAATTCTTTATTATCTTTTCCTGACTTTTCCCATCCCCCTCTCTTTCTATCTTACTTTACCCCGATAAACTGGGTTTACCGACCAGGGAAGGACTATGTTTATGGAGTGGTTTGCCATTGCCTTCCCCAGTCGCCTACTCTTGACCACCAACAAGCTGGGTACAAATGCAAAAAAGGACTTCTTTTTTTAAAAGTTACAAGGTAGTGTGGAGTGGCAACAGAAGGTGATGCTTGGGAATATGGAGGTAGGCAGGATCACAACCCAATGAGAGCGGTGATATGGTTGTGTTGCTGGGGATGGCAAGCAACATCTGGCATGGGGAGGGGCCATGGCTCAGTGGCAGAGCATCCGCTTGGCATGCAGAAGGTCCCAGGTTCAATCCCCGGCATCTCCAGTTAAAGGGACTAGGCAGGTAGGTGATGGGAAAGACCCCTGCCTGAGACCCTGGAGAGCCACTGCCAGTCTGAGTAGACAGTACTGACTTTGATGGACCAAGGGTCTGATTCAGTAGAAGACAGCTTCATGTGTTTATGTGTTCATGTGTTTGTTGTCACTTGTGGCTCCAGCAACCAAGAAGTGAACCCCACATTTCTCAACAGTGCCAGCCAAATGGAATAGGAGATCGAGCTCCCATCTCTTTCGTAGCCCATGCAGGAGAAATAATCTCTTCTCACTGATGCTGCAGTCTTATGGAACCATTTGCGCCGGGCAGAACTTCCTCCTTTGTCCTGTTCCAGCCGGGCTGGGAGGGGGGTATTGAACAAGGATCAGAGCCCATGAGCAGAAACCACTGGGCTGCAGGAAGAATTTAGCAAGGATCACAGAGTGGGGCTGAAGAAGGTTCAGGACCTGGGACAGCTCCCAGGGAAGTTAGATGTTGCTCAACAAGATTTTCGGGATATTAGTTTTCGAGAGTCCAAGTTCCCTTCGTCAGATGCTTTGACTCTTGAAAGCTTGTACCCCAAAAATCTTTTTTTAAAAAGATGTTTTATTAACATTTTCAATTATATATACATACATTTACACAGTTTGCACTCCTTCGGGGAGTCTATTTCATCTTACATTTCAAACATCTTATACATTGTTCTTATATTCTAGATTTTAGATAATAAATTCCTTCTATACTATATAGTAAATTTTATAAGCTGATCCTTATATCTAACAATCTATCCTTTCCATTTAACATAATCAAAATAACATTCCCATTTCTTTTGGGATTCTTCAGTTGTCTTCTCTTTCATCAAGCTGGTCAGTCTGGCTATAACCCCAAATTCGTCCATCTTTTGTTGCCACTTTTCCAAATCTGGAATATCCTCCTGTTTCTTTCCTCTGCTAAATCCTGGCAGCAAATGGATAAATTATGCTTCCCCCTTCTGCTTGTTTATGACAGATGGGTTTCTCAGTTTCTCCCCGGCTTCTTGGGTGACAAAAATCTCATTTGGATGCTGGTGGGACTAATCTGCCACGGAGTCATAAAGGCTCCGTCCTGGAGCAATAACTGCCAACATCTGTTTCTTTGAAGAAGGAGAAGAGTTGGTTTTTATATGCTAACTTTATCACTTAAGAGGAGCCCCGTGGCACAGAGTGGTAAGCTGCAGTACTGCAGTCACAAGCTCTGCTCACGACCTGAGTTCGATCCCAAGGGACGTTGGTTTCAGGTCGCCGGCTCAAGGTTGACTCAGCCCTTCCATCCTTCCAAGGTCGGTCAAATGAGTGCCCAGCTTGCTGGGGGTAAAGGGAAGATGACTGGGGAAGGCACTGGCAAACCACCCCATAAACAAAGTCTGCCTAGGAAACGTCGGAATGTGACATCACCCCATGGGTCAGGAATGACCCGGTGCTTGCACAGGGGACCTTTACCGTTTTTTATCACTTAAGGAAGAATCAAAGTGGCTTACAATAGCCTTCCCTTCTGCTCCCCTCAACAGACACCCTTTGAGGTAGGTGGGGCGGAGAGAACGGTGACTAGCTCAAGGTCACCCAGCTAGCTTCATGTGGAGGAGTGGGGGAACCAACCCGGTTCACCAGATTAGAGTCCGCCGCTTATGTGGAGGAGTGGGGAATCAACCCCAGTTCTCCAGATTAGAGTTAATTGCTCCAAACCACCGCTCTTAACCACTACAACATGCTGGTATGGTGTTACTTCATGAGGTGCCCTGGGGAGGCCATGAACAACAAAGCGGGCAAGTAAAAAAAGCGTATGTCCCACGCCTGGTGTGGCAAACTTTTCAGTTCTCCAGCAACCAAAGGCAACGAACAAAGAGACGCAAAGATGCCAGGCTCTGAGCAGGTTCTTGAATGCCATGGGAACAATGGGAAAGAGTTACCCATTGTCAGGTGGCGTCGTGGGCAGGCCAAGGGCACAGAGATGAGCAGATGGAACCAAGTGCGGCTGTGAAAGTGTGGGGGAGGTTGCAGAAGCGAGAGGTGACGTTCGGGTGAGTGGCTCGCAATCACAGTCAATGGCTAATGGGGCTCAGTTCCCAATTGCAAGGCTTCTATGCAAGCGGCTATCCATGCACATCCATGCACATGAACACATGAACACAAGCTGCCTTATACTGAATCATACTCTGGGTCCATCAAAGTCAGTATTGTCTACTCAGACCAGCAGCAGCACTCCAGGGTCTCAGGCAGGGGTCTTTCACATCAACTACTTGCCTAGTCCTTTTAACTGGAGACGCCGGGGATTGAACCTGGGACCTTCTGCATGCCAAGCAGATGCTCTGCCACTGAGTCACAGCCCCTCCCAGAAGAAAGACCCTTCCTTGGGTCAGTCTCTCACACATGAAGCTGCCTTGTCAAGAATTTTGACATTAGTTTATAAGGACACTATGAGAGTCTTACGAGACCGTTAATAAGCTTGCAACTCTTATTTGTAATATCTTTAAGTAAATACTTTCGTAGCTAAGCATCAGAGCTACTTTGTATGGGTTTTGTGTTGTGTTGTTGGATCGTGAGTCTGTAACTAGTGTTCTTTGATGTATGTTTTGCACTTTTCACTTTGTCACTATATTTAATACATATTGTTTATAGAATTTTTGAAGAGCCCAGTACTATTCTTTTCCACAGTCCCTGGAGGCTGGCAACCCTACTCACATAGCAAGATGGCCAACCTCCTGATGCAGCCTCTCATTCGCTGATATAAACCAGAGGTCAGCCCATATAAAAATCCCAGCCCATCAGATCTGGCAGGGGCAACTGAGGGCAAGGGCGGTTTGAAGACACGCGTGGCGATTTGCTGAAAAGTCAATAAAAAGTGGAGGCCTTTTGTGTGTGTGTGCTGAAAAATTGACTGAAAACAATAAAGAGGAGAGCTGAAGTTAAGTGAAATCACTGCTGCATAAGGGAACCCGCCTCTCTCCCTTTCTTGTGGGCGTCGTATCTGTATCGATTCAACAGGCAGCTGGCAGAAAGGGGTGATGGTTTTTATTTGAAGACAGGCTATAATTTTTAGGAGAGCTGAAAGAGGTGTGGAAGAGCCGTCAGCGGTGGCAGCAAAAATATAAATTTCTTTTGGCCTCCTGTCATCTCTGGTCCAATAATCTTCATTGTGTTTGTTGTGCAAATTGTGCAAATTTCTAAGAATCAAACCAGATGAGGCACTGAAAGACTGAAGTCTCCGGCATATTTAGAAGGTAAAGGTCCTCTGTGCAAGCACCGGGTCATTCCTGACCCATGGGGTGACGTCACATCCCGACGTTTCCAAGGCAGACTTTGTTTTTTGTTTTTTTTGCAGGGTGGTTTGCCATTGCCTTCCCCAGTCATCTCCCCTTTACCCCCAGCAAGCTGGGTCCTCATTTGACCGACCTCGGAAGGATGAAAGGCTGAGTCAACCTTGAGCCGGCTACCTGAAACCAACTTCGGTCGGGGTCAAACTCAGGTCTTGAGCAGAGCTTTTGACTGCAGTACTGCAGCTTAACACTCTGCGCCATGGGGCTTGTAACCGGCATATTTAGGTATTGGTAAATAGAAGCCTCACGACCTGAGTTTGATCCCGACGGACGTCGGTTTCAGGTAGCCAGCTCAAGGTTGACTCAGCCTTCCATCCTTCCGAGGTTGGTCAAATGAGTACACAGATGCTGGGGGTAAAGGGAAGATGACTGGGGAAGGCCCTGGCAAACCACCCCGTAAACAAAGTCTGCCTAGAAACGTCAAGATGTGACATCACCCCATGGGTCAGGAATGACCTGGTGCTTGCACAGGGGACCTTTACTTTTTTAAATAGAAGCCTTGATTCAGATCGCGAACATGCCACAAGGGAGGTGGTCTTCACCCCCACCCCAAGGCTATCTGTATTTTTTCTCCAATGGGGCAAATGGCAACTCAGGAGAGAGGTGGAATTGAGGTGGGGAAAAGCAGCTTGGGGAAAAGGAAGTTAGGGGTGCCAGCCTCCAGGTGGGACATGGGGATCACCAGAATTACAGCTCAATTTCCAGACTAAAGAGATCAGATCCCCTGGAGAAAATGGATCATAGAGTCGGAAGGGACCACCAGGGTCATCTAGTCCAACCCCCTGCACAATGCAGCAAATTCACTACTCTCCCACCCTTTTGGATGATTTGGAGGGTGGCTCTATGGCATTATGTTCCACTGAGGTTCCCCACTCCTCCACATGAAGCCAGCTGGGTGACCGGGGGCTAGTCACAGCTCTCTCTGAACTCTCTCAGCCCCACCTACCTCACAGGGTGCCTTTTGTGGTGAGGGGAAGGGAGGGTGATTGTAAGCTGGTTTCATTCTGCCTTAAGTGGTAGAGAAAGTCGGCATATAAAAACCAACTTCATCATCATCATCATCATCATCATCATCATCATCATCATCATCATCATCTCCTCCTCCTCCTCCTTCTCCTCCTCCTCCTCCTCCTCCTCCTCCTCCTCCTTCTCTTTCTCCTTCTTCTCCTGCCATAATCCGAATCCAAATCAATGCTCCCTGTAGCTCTAGTTTCCCCAGGAAAAGCTCACAATGGAGTTGCAGCCATGCATGATCCAGCATCTCATGTGGTTTGACCCCGAAGGGCTCCCAGGCCAGTGAGGATGGGGAAAATGTACATGCCCCTCACAACAGTAACCCATATGGTACCCCTTTGTGCTCTCTGGCAAATGTCTCTGATGATATTGGGTTTGTTCTTCAGAACCGCTGTTTTGAACAAACCTCTATGTGACGTCTTTGTTTTAGAGTCTGACTCACTCCTGAGTCCTGACTCATTCTTGGGAGTGGAAACTTTGTTCAGAGAAGGCACTGCAGTGACAGGGACTGTAATGACGCTGTAAGGATGCAGAACTTCTCAGCATCTTTTCCCTGTATCCTCTTTGTTTCTTAAGTTGTGTCTGTGTGTGTCTCTGTGTGTGTGTGTGTGTGTGTGTGTGTGTGTGTAGCCAGCATGGTGTAGTGATTAAGAGTGGCGGACTCTAATCTGGAGAACCAGGTTGGTTTCCCTACTCCTACACATGAAGCCTGATGGGTGACCTTGGGCTAGTCACAGTTATCTCTGAACTCTCTCGGCCCCACCTACCTCACAAGGTGTCTGTTGTGAGGAGAGAAAGGGAAGGGGATTGTAAGCCGGTTTGAGACTCCTTAAAGATAGAGAAAATTGGGGTATAACAACCAACTCTTCTTCTTCTTCCTCCTCCTCCTCCTCCTCCTTCTTCACTCCTCCTCCTCCTCCTCCTCCTCCTCCTCCTCCTCCTCCTCCTCCTCCTCCTTCTTCTTCTTCTTCTTCTTCTTCTTCTTCTTCTTCTTCTTCTTCTTCTTCTTCTTCTTCCCCGTCAAGTCGCAACCTACTAATGGCAATCCCCACAAGGGGCTTTCAAGGCAAGTGATAAGCAGGGGTGTCTCGCCATTACCTTCTTTAAGGTTGCCAGGTCCCTCTTGGCCACCAGCGGGAGGGTTTTGGGGTGGAGCCTGAGGAGGGCAGGGTTTGGGAATGGGAGGGACTTCAATGCCATAGAGTCCAATTGCCAAAGTGGCTAACTGAACTCTATCAGCTGGAGATCAGGTTTTTTTTAAATCAACATTTTATTAAATTTTAACATAACAAACGCTATATACATCCCATTCATATACAAATTCAGGGTTGCTGTTTAACAGTTCTAGCTGGAGATCAGTTGTAATAGCGGGAGATCTCCAGCTAGTACCTGGAGGTTGGCAACCCTAGCCTTCTTCTGCAGTGTCTTCCGTGGCGGTCTCCTCTTCAGGTGTCACCCCTCCCCCCCAAATCTCCAGGAATTTCCCAACCTCGAGTTGGCAACCCTACGACTGAACCAGAGAAACTCCCTGCTTTCACAGTCGCCTTCTATGAAGGGGGGGGGGGGAGTTGTTTTTTTTAAGAAACACAACTTGATATTTCCCAACGTTTGCCCACGGCAGGAAAAAACTGATAACTGGTAGGGAAGCGATCATTACTGATCGTCCTATCGAGGGAAGTTTTCTGAAGAACTCCAGGGTTCTTCAGGCCATCGTTCGAACGCCTCTGAGCTCGAGCTGCTGGCAGAGATTTCCACTGGCCCATTAAGCAGGAGGAAGGACCAGGACAAGAGGACGTAATGGACAATTAAGCTTTTAATCTGACAAGAGCAACGTCCTCTCGGCAGTATGGCAGCCTGGAGACTGAATGTACACGGGGGAAGGCGAGAAGCAGGCCGGCGGCCTCCTGGGGAACCCGGGTTGGAGGACGGATTCATTTTGTCATCTCATTTCCTTTATGAGGCTGAAAATGACACAGGGTGACTCCTGAAAGCCATTGCTTCTTAGCGCAGTTATTGCATTTTGCAAAAAAAACCAACCCTCTGCTTTTTTTCTTTCTCAATCAGTAAAGTTTGCTGTTGCAAGACGTTTGGCACTGAAATAGGGTTGCCAACTGCGGGTTTGGAAATTCCTAGAGATCTGGGGATTGAGCCTGGGGAGGGGCAGGGTTGTGGAGGGTTAGGGTTGCCAGCTCCAGGCTGAGAAATGCCTGGAGATTTTGGGGGCGGAGCCTGAGGAGGGCAGGGAGGGACTTCAATGCCATAGAGACCATTTGCCAAAGCGGCTATTTTCTCCAGGGAAACTGATATCTATTGCCTGGAGATAGGGTTGCCAGGTCCCTCTTCGCTACCGGCGGGAGGTTTTTGGGGCAGAGCCTGAGGAGGGCAGGGTTTGGGGAGGGACTTCAATGCCATAGAGCCCAATTGCCAAAGCAGCAATTTTCTCCAGGGAAACTGATTTCTATCGCCTGCAGTCTCAGATAGGGTTGCCAGATCCCTCTTCGCCACTGGCGGGAGGTTTGGGGGGCTGGGGCTGAGGAGGGTTTGGGGAGGGACTTCAATGCCATAGGGTCCAGTCGCCAAAGCAGCCAAGCAAAGCGTGCTTGGAAACAGCTCTTAAAATGTCAGAGCCATCCCCACCACGAACAAAGGAATACATGCAGTTTTATAAACTTAACATGAAAGAGACTTATCATCATTAGGTAGAACGTCTTGACCAATATACAATTGATTCATATACACGACCATTAGCATTATCCTATTAGACTGATCCTGAGGCGTTGCCCTAAATGGTTATATGATCTCTAATGAAGAAACGAAAGTTGACATTCCTTTCTGACACATCTGGTGTCTTAAATCCTTGTTAAGGAGCCTGCTTGTACCAGGGAGAATGATCTCACTAGCACTTGACTAGAAATGGTTGCTAGGTTATGCTGACCCAGAGATCTTACACCAGTGAATCTCTGAACCAAAGATTAAATTCTTTCCCCATCATTCATGGGATAGTGCCTTTTACATATGTGTGCATAATATATATGTGCCTGATGCTATGCTCCTTATACCTGAGCATGGCATCTCAAAAATCTATAAGTGTGAATATATATGAAAGAATATATGTTTTCCCATAAATGAAGCTTATAGGCACTTCATTTCTCCATCCACCGCAGGTGCTCCACTCCACGGCCTATTACTGCAAGACCGTCCTGGACGACAACAGCGCCTCCGCCCTGATCATCCTCGGCTTCATCCTCATGTCCCCCCTCATTGTCGTGGCCACGGCCCTCTACTGCAGCCTGGCCCGGCGCCTCCGCCTCTTCCTGTGCTTCCAGCCGTGCGCCCGGGCGGTCTACAAGGGGGTGAGGTGGCAGTGGTACGAGGAGGGGGGGCTCTGCGGGTGCGCCAAGGGGTGGGAGACCCAAGTCAAGGCATGGGTTTAAGCCCCTCTCCTCGGCCCGCTCGCCAGCCTTACCCCTGCCTGGTTGTATGCGAGGCGCAACGGGAACGGCGCAGAAGAACAACTACGCAGCACATCTTTGCCGCTTGGTCTCTCCCAGCTGTGGCGTGCTTGGCCTCGTGTCGCTTTCGGAGCCTTCTGTGAGGGGGGAAAGTCCCCTTTTTAACATTTGCCTCAGCCATGGATTTAGCCAAGCTTCCGTTTTCTCAGCTTTGCCTTTGGTAAAAACTATTGTTTCTGGTGAATGCTTGAGTGCCCCGCAACCCAGCGACACCACTTCCAGAATAGCGTTGCCAGAATAGCATCGTTAAATGGTGGAACTCCCTGCCCCAGGATGGGGTGATGGCTGCCAACTTGGAAGGCTTGAAGAGGGGAGTGGACAGATTCATGGAGGAGAGGGGTATTCATGGCTACTAGTCAAAATGGCTACTAGTCATGATGCATACCTGTTCTCTCCAGTCTCAGAGGAGCAGGCCTATTACATGAAGTGCTGTGGAGCGCAGACAGGACGGTGCTGCTGCAGTCGTCTTGTTTGGGAGCTTCCTAGAGGCACCTGGTTGGCCACTGTGTGAACAGACTGCTGGACTTGATGGGCCCGGGTCTGATCCAGCATGGCCTTTCTTATGTTCTTATGGAGAACGGGGCTATCCATAGCTACTAGTCCAAATGGATACTAGTCATGATGCACACCTATTCTCTCCAGGATCAGAGGAGCATGCCCATTCTATGAGGTGCGGTGGAACTCAGGCAGGACGGTGCTGCTGCAGTCGTCTTGCTTGGGGGCTTCCTAGAGGCACCTGGTTGGCCGCTGTGTGAACAGACTGCTGGACTTGATGGGCCCAGGTCTGATCCAGCAGGGCTTTTCTTATGTTCTTACGTGGGGTGCTGTTTAGGCCTGCCCATTTCTCCCCTGCTGCCCCACTGAATGGCGGTGGGGGCAAGGACAAGGGTGGAAGGGATGGGAGTGCCCTATGACCACATCATGTGGAGACAAGCGTGGGGCAGGGACTGGAGTGAGTTCATCTCCCCACCCCTATATGCCCCTTGTTTTCTAAATATATATATATATATCTCCACGGTTTATTTTGATGTGATTGGGGCAGATCAGGATTTCAACAAATGAATCTGCTACCGTCACGTGTAGTTTGTGCCACAGGAATCGAATTAGCTAGAGGAGATAAGCCTACAGCCATGGAGAACATAACTCACCAGTGGTGTGAGCCAAGGACAGGTCTCTCAGATCTGCAGAGAACCACAGCAATGTTCAAATTCCCCCCAGAATATCCCCCAGAATCCTCTACAACTTATACAGGGGGTTACCGCACTTGTATTCCCAGCGATGTATTAAGAGTTTGAAAACGTTATAAAAAATACTGTTCGCACTTTGTTTGGCCCCTTTAGCTGTGAAGACGTTTTCCAACCATTTATAAGCCGTAGTATCCAAAAACCCTTTTAAAGCGATGTTTTTTTATAACATTTTCAAACTCTTAATACATCGCTGGGAACACAAAGTGCGGTAACCCCCCAGGTTATGTAGGCCATGGCCCTCTAGGGTCTCAGGCTGAGGTCTATTCACACCACCTGCTTGCCTAGTCCTTTTAACTGGAGATGCCGGGGACTGAACCTGAGACCTTCTGCATGCCAAGCAGATGCTCTGCCACTGAGCCACAGCCCCTCCTTGGATCGTCTTGCTAATAACTGCTGGACTGGTTATGGGATAGAGACAGGGCAAAGTCTGTATTGTGTGCTCAGACCAGCAACAGCTCTCCAGGGACCCAGGCTGAGGTCTTTCACACCCCCTACTTGCCTAGTCCCTTTAACTGGAGATGCCGGGGATTCAACCAGGGACCTTCTGCATGTCAAGCAGACACTCCACCACTGAGCCACAGGCCCTCCCCATGCTGGCTGTTTAAATTATTCTCAAATCATGAGGTGGCATCATTTGGATTTTCTGTCTCAGCCACCAAAATGTCTTTGGCTGCTTCGTTTAATAAAGACTGCTGGGAGGAAGACCAATAAAACCAGAGAAGCGACGAGTTGAAAGTAAAGGTAAAGGCACACCCGGACTGGAAGGCTTTCTCCGCCCTACGCACACTCTGTCACCTCCAGAAACAACTTTGCATGCTGCCCTCTCCTCCACCAACGCATAGTGTGTGCACAGACTCTTGACTTGATGAATATGCATTTATCCAACCATGCATGTCCAAATCTACGACTGGAGGGGGCAAGGAAACAGGGCAATAAAGATCACAGCCCGTGAAGGTGCAACCATCTCCCCGGTAACCTTTTGAAAAAATAAAACTGCGCCGCACGCTTCCTCCAGATCCAACTTGCAGTTGGCAAACTCCCAGCTTTAAAAAAAAAAAGTGTGTTAGAGTTCATTGCACACCGCGAAGGTGCCTTGAAGGGCTTTGTGCGCTCCTGGTTTTAGCAGTGAGCCACAGGAATGATTGCTTTATGTAACTCTGCTCTGAGAAAGGGCAGATGCTAAGCCCCCTGATCCTTGGGGGCCCTTAAAATGGGAGCTGAAGAGAGGAAGGGCAGTGTCTGGACGGCTTTTGTGCTTATTCCAGCCCTGTGCGCATTCTCCGTGATGTTTAATGGTTGCAAGGAACAATTTCCTGATGCCCCCCTGCTCGAAACGGCATGTTCTCCTGTTGCTGGCCTCCAGTCTTTTCTGTGTCATTTTTACAGCTGCTATTGCTGTGTATCTGTCAGGGACCCTGAGGGCCAGCCGTACAACTTCCGTGTGCAATGCCTGATGTCCTCGCAGTCTCTAGGTGCACATTAAAGAAGACCTTTTTAATACGTTTTCCTTGTTCGTCCTCTCTCTTTTGTTGCCAAGTACAGTGTTCCTTCATGTAAATGAGGGCATGACTATCACATTGCCTCTTTAAATTTGCAGAGCTGGAGGGCCCTATCCTAACAGAAAGCGTCCTGGTGCTTCTCCTCTCTCTGTTTATTTGCAAATGTAGGTGTTAAGAACAGAAGACAGGCGAGCAAGCAAGCATCTACAGAGAGCATCAGAGCCTGAAGAAGGAGGAGGAGAAGAAGAGTTGGTTTTTATATGCTGATTTGGTCTACCTTTTTTTAAATTAAATTTTTATTTTTCGAAATGACATAAAACAATACATACAACATACAACACGTGCTCCGTATACTTAATAAAAACTCCATACCTAAAGCAAGATCTTCACCATCTGCCCTATGAGCGGATATACGTCATTCTACATTATCTAGCATAAATCTTTCAGTCTTAAAAGTAAATAGATCTTTAACTTAGCGGAGATATAAATAATTGTACTCCCACCTCAAGCAAATTAGCCACATTGCATAACTTAATTGATGTTACCATTATACTTAAATCATTTTCTTGACCTTTTCAAGGAGGATCAAACGGGCTTGCAATCTCCTTCCCTTCCTCTCCCCGCAACAGGCACCTTGTGAGGTAGGGGAGGCTGAGAGAGTTCGGAGAGAACTGTGACTAGCCCAAGGTCACCCAGCTGGCTTCGTGTGTAAGAGTGGGGAAACCAACCCAGTTCACCAGATTAGCCTCCGCCGCTCATGTGGAGAAGTGGGGAATCAAAGGAGGTTCACCAGATCAGAGTCCACCGCTCCAAACCACCGCTCTTAACCACTACACCACGCTGGCTCTCAACACCAGTGTCCCCAAAAGCAACCAAACATCACCAGGTTCCAGTTCCTGCTTATTATTAAACACCTTAAAATATATGCAATATTATTCTTAGATAACCTAAATCCAAGACTGTCCACTAAGACTCTCCAAGTTCTGCCTCGGTTTTCCAAGACCTCTCCAAGATCTGCACAGGTCTTCCTTAGCTTCCCAAGATCCTTTCACCGGGTATGTCAGTGATTGACCCTGGGACCTGTTGCATACACAACCAAAATGATTAGGGGACTAGAACAACTGCCCTATGAGGAGCGGTTAAAACGTTTAGGGCTGTTTAGCTTGGAAAGAAGGCGGCTGAGGGGAGACATGATAGAGGTCTATAAAATTATGCATGGTTTGGAGAGAGTGGACAGGGAGGAGCTTTTTCTCCCTCTCCCATAATACTAAAACGCGGGGTCATCTGCTGAAGCTGGAGGGGGAGAGATTCAAAACTGATCAAAGGAAGTATTTTTTCACACAACACATAGTTAAATTGTGGGACTCCCTGCCCCAAAATGTGGTGATGGCGGCCAACTTGGAAGGCTTTAAGAGTAGGGTTGCCAACCTCCAGGTACTAGCTGGAGATCTCCTGCTATTACAACTGATCTCCAGCTGATAGAGATCAGTTCACCTGGAGAAATTGGCCGTTTTGGCAACTGGACTATGGCATTGCAGTCCCTCCCCTCCCCAAACCCCGCCCTCCTCAGGCTCCACCCTAAAAACCTCCCACCTGTGGCAAAGAGGGCTTTGGCAACCCTATTTAAGAGGGGAGTGGACATGTTCATGGAGGAAAGGGTATTCATGGCTACTAGTTAAAATAGATACTAGTCATGATGCCTACCTATTCTCTCCAGGATCTGATGGGCATGCCTATTATATTAGGTGTTGTGGAACACAGGCAGGATGGTGCTGCTGCAGTCGTCTTCCTTGTGGGCTTCCTAGAGGCACCTGGTTGGCCACTGTGGGAACAGACTGCTGGACTTAATGGGTCTTGGTCTGATCCAGCAGGGCCTTTCTTATGTACTTATGAGCATGCCTATTATATGGGGTGCTGTGGAACACAGGCAGGACAATGCTGCTGCAGCCGTCTTGTTTGGGGGCTTCCTAGAGGCACCTGGTTGGCCCCAGTGTGAACAGACTGCTGGACTTGATGGGCCCGGGTCTGATCCAGCAGGGCTTTTCTTATGTTCTGCCATTGAGCTATGGCCCTATCGAGATACGGCTAATCAAGATCTTCTAATCAGGATAATGGGGAAATTGCATTTCCATGGTGACAGAGCCTCCACGCTGCCGCCATACGAGGGCAAGGATTTCACCTCTGAGATGATAAACAAATGAACAAACCCAGTTCTTGAGCTTTGGGCTTGATGATGTACTGGGGGTGGTGGAATCGGAGCCACTTAAGGACAGGACTCCTACTTGACTGGTAATAAGTCAAGGGAGGAAGGGTCGTAACCACAGAGATCTCCCTTCTAGCCCGAGACAGCAGCCATGATACGTCAACAAAAGCAGACGAGAAAGGGCTTGCAATGGCAATAGACAGTACACTTTGGGGGGCACATTGTGGGGGGAGATGTCCCTTAAAATAGGGTTGCCAACCTTCAGGTAGTGACAGGCGATCTCCTAGGATTACAACTGATCTCCAGGCGACAGAGTTTAGTTCACCTGGAGAAAATGGCCGCTTTGGAAGATGCACTCCACGGCATTATACCTAGGGTTGCCAACCTCCAGGTAGTTAGTCAACCGTATGCAGTCACTATAGCCATAGTGACTGCATATGGTTGACTAACTAATTAATTAACCTCCAGGTAGTAGCAGGAGATCTCCTGCTATTACAACTGATCTCCAGCCGACAGAGATCATTTCACCTGCAGAAAATGGCTGCTTTGGCAATTGGACTCTATGACATTGAAGCCCCTCCCCAAACCCCGCCTTCCTCAGGCTCTGCCTTAAAAACCTCCCGCCGGTGGCGAAGAGGGACCTGGCAACCCTAATTATACCCCATTGATGTACTTCCCCTTCCCAAGCCCCTCCCTCCTCAGGCTACACCCCCAAAATCTCCAGGTATTTCCCAACCCGGAGAGGGCAACTCTACCCTTGAAATCACCTCGCAGACTTGATTCCAGAAGAAGGGAATCTGAAGCAAACTTCTGCTGCTTGTTGCCAGTTTGTAGCAGCAACCAGGCATACATGGCGCTAGTCCTCATAAATCGATGGGGCCCTTATTAATAATGCTAAGGAGGAAGGAAACAAGGGCTGTCTGGGGTTACAGTCATCTCTCCCATTTTTATCCCACCTTTGCTCCAAGAAGCTCAGGGTGGTGTACATCGTTCTCCCCACCTCCATTGTATTCTCACAACAACCCTGCGAAGTGGGTTAGGCCGAGAGAGAGAGAGAGACTGACCGGCTCAAGGTCATCCAATGAACTTCACAGATGAGTACAGACTCGAATGCGAGTCACCAACCACTGCATACACCACTCTAGTCCCTACGCCACACTTGTTCTTAGTGTGGTCAATTTTTCTTAAACAGTATTTTTTTTGTTTCTGTTTTTCCTTTTGACTAGGGTTGCCAGCCTCCAGGTACTAGCTGGAGGTCTCCTGCTATTACAACAGATCTCCAGCTGATAGAGATCAGTTCACCTGAAGAAAATGGCCACTGGGGCAATTGGACTCTATGGCATTGAAGCCCCTCCCCTCCCCAAACCCCACCCTCCGCAGGATCCACCCCAAAAATCTCCAGGTATTTCCCAACCCGAAGCTGGCAACCCTACTTTAGACCCAGAAAGTTATTCCTGTCAGCTTATAACCATTGATCACAGGGCAAATTAAAATAATTTCTTTTCTTTTTAAAAAAAGACAATGTGTACAGGTAAATTCGGTACACGGCGCCTCCCATTTGAGAAATTTAAGTCCTGGTTGGATTGCCGTTCTTCAAGAAATGCTGCAGCCGCCGAGAGCCGGGAGCCGGTCCCCTTTCTGCTTTATCGTTTCATTGATCGCCTTTGCAAAGAGTAATGGAACAGGTTTGCGTGCAGTGCGGTAGAGAGACTCCAGATACTCATCTGGAGAAGCGCGAGGTGCAATTCGTCCGCAACGGGCGGCCGCAGAGTAAATGGAAAGATGACATAACAGCGCACACAAAACGGGAAGGAGATAAAACAACAATACACATCAAAAAAGAGAGAGAGAGAAAATTGCGGCACCTTAAAAGCAAACAAATTTATAGCTTTTGCGAGACAGAAATTGATGAGAGGTCCATCAATATTTCAAAGGGATCTGGCGCAATATCCCGACCATTGCCCTTGACAAAGGCAGAAGGCCTTTCCAGTCCTCCGCGATATATTTTCCCTAACTGGTGTTCGCAGAGTGGCTCGAACACATGCGAGGTGCTGGCGGAGAGCCCGGATATATTTACGAGGAGGGAAGACTGTAGATCTGGAGAATCAAGCAGGGGATGAGAAACGCTTACCAAGCAAAGCTGTGGCCGATAATTTTTCACAAAGAGAAAGAGAGAGAGAAAGAAAGAGAGAGAGAGAGTGACTCTAGGACCATTTGTAGCTACGCTTTGGGGGCCCTGGGGCAAGATATAGGGTTGCCAACCTCCAGGTGGGACCAGGAGTTCTTGACTTATTTACAACTAGGGTTGGCAGCTCCAGGTTGAGAAATATCTGGAGATTTTGGGGCGGAGCCTGAGGAGGGCAGGTTTGGAGAAGGGAGGGGCTTCAATGCCATAGAGTCCAATTGCCAAAGCGGCCATTGTCTCCAGGGGAACTGATCTCTATCGGCTGGAGATCAGTTGTAATAACAGAACTCCAGCCATCACCTGGAGGTTGGCGACCTTATTTACAACTGATCTCTGATCCGTTTCCCTGAATAAAACAGCAGTTTTAGAGGGTGGGCGCCCTCTCCCTCCCCAAACCCCACCCTCCCCAGGCTCAACCCCCAGTGCTTCTCCTCTCTAGAGGAGAAGTCATTATGGTTGCCAACTTTTCTTCTTCTTCATTCCTTGCCACTTTCCTTACCGATAACATGAGGGTGTATAAAGAAGGCCATGCGAGACCGTCTAATTACACGCCTGACGAAGCAGGTGCTTAAGATTCCTAGCTCCAGTTGCTCTGCCGGTAGTTTGAAGAAGCCCTTCATCTCTCTGTGTGTGTGTGTGTGTTAAGTGCCATCAAGTTGCTTCAGACTCATGGCGACCCTATGAATGAAAGTTCTCCATAATGTCCCGCCTTTGACAGCCTTGCTCAGATCTTGCAAATTGAAGGCTGTGGCTTCCTTTACTGAGTCAATCCATCTCTTGTTGGGTCTTCCTCTTTTCCTGCTGCCCTTCATCTACTGGAGATCTTATACAAGAGCCATCTGGATTTCCACAACCTGGCGTTTGGGTTTCTTTCTTTTTTTTCTTATTACCTGTGTTATCGCTAGGGCTGTCAACCTCCAGGTGGTGGCTGGAGATCTCCCGCTATTACAACAGATCTCCGAACGACAGAGATCAGTTCCCCTGGAGAAAATGGCCACTTTGGCAATTGGACTTTATGGCATTGAAGTCCCTTCCCTCTCCAAACCCCGCCCTCCTCCGGCTCCACCCCCCCCCCAAATCTCCAGGTATTTCCCAGCCTGGGGCTGGCAACCCTAGTTATCCCTGATTAGTTGGAATCCCCACGGAAAGAAACCTACTAAACAAAATGGCTACAAAGCTGAATATCAGAAGAAACAGCTGCTGCGGACAGGTGTGAAAAGGGGGCTTTAGGGAAACTTTGAATACCTGAGGCTCTACCCCCACTTTCATTCTGAAAGGTCTCATGGGGGGGGGGGAATCCGCACAGCCCTCGCAGAACAAAAAAGGAATTGTTCAGGAAATGCTGAGCCACGAATCCGTCCATTTCCCTTGCGACGTTTCCCACAATGCTGAGCTAAGCAGCACCAGTCTATTTGTAATGCACCATTTCTAATAATAAAAAAAGGGCCCTATAATTTCTTTGGCACTGGCTCCGATGTAAAACGATTTTTTCGCAGGGCAGTTCACTGCGAATGCATATTCATTGAACTTTAGGGGAGATGACAGATAGCGCCATCGTGCCCTGAATCCTAAGTAGGGGGAAGTAAGGCGAATGAGGCTCCTACAGACCTTAAGAAAGAAACCTGGAAGTATTCGGCAGGGAGAAGGGCTACCAGGGCTTGGCATCAGCTCTGCGGCTTGATTGGCCCAGTCAAAAGTAAACTCAGCTGGCCTAAAAGTGATGGGGTGCCATGGGGGGGGGGAGGTTGGTCACTAGGGTTGCCAACCTCTAGGTGGCACTTGGAGATCTCCCGCTATTACGATCTCCAGACGATCAAAATCAGTAGGGTTGCCAGGTCCCTCTTCTCAACCGGGAGGAGTTTTTTGGAGCAGAGGAGGGTGGGGTTTGGGGAGGGGCTTCAATGCCATAGAGTCCAATTGCCAAAGCGGCCTTTTTCTCCAGATGAACGGGATATCTATCAGCTGGTGATCAGCTGTAACAGAAGGAGATCTCCAGCTAGTACCTGGAGGCTGAGCAACCAAAATAAACATCACTGTACTGTTACCACAGGTTAGGAAATAAGCACAGAATCAGGCTGGAGAAACTTACAACCACTATATGGAACAAAGTGTATTAAAGTGCATAAGGTGACCATAAATAAATAAATACATATATACAAATATAACTAAACAGTCCAAAAGGTACAGGTATCAAAAGTTCATAGTAATTGGAAACTGGAACAATGTCTTCAAATTTGAATGTTGTTGCAGGGGGACGATCGTTTCATTTCTTCTTCAGCCCCGTTTCAATTAGAATCACTTCACATGCATGTTTCCTTATACAGGCATTTAATATATTTTCAATTCTCCCGTCGGGATGAAAGAAGCAACTTATGTATATTAATAATATTCAGTTCCACGTGGGATACATCAAATCACAAACATAGTTGCACAGACAAGTTTAACCGTTCCCAAAGGGATACAAATGTTGACCACCTCTGAACCTCTCTGGCCTTGAACACCCCACCAGTAGCATTGCCAGCTCTGGGTTGGGAAATACCTGGATAATTTTGGGGTGGAGCCTGAGGAGGGTGGGGTATGGGATGGGGAGGGGCTTCAATGCCGTAGAGTCCAATTGCCAAACCGGCCATTTTCTCCAGGTGAACCGATCTCCATCGGCTGGAGATCAGTTGTAATAGCAGGAGATCTCCAGCTAGTACCAAGAGGCTGGCAACCCTACAACCCAGGGATCGCCATAAGTCAGATGTGACCTGGCAGCAGACTAAATAAATAAATAATGTCTTCTGGCCGTGAATTACACCTCACGCTAACGACATTTTCAGAAGGCAAAAAAGGGGTCCAAACAGGGATAATGGTTTTCCAGGGACATGGACCAGGGGATCATCATGCCCGCCACCCTGCTCAAAAACTTAGGGACAGTCACAGCTCTCCCTGGCAAGGAGACGCAGGAACTGAACTGAGCTCTGTTTTTAAAGCTACATTTAGGAAGATGGGACTCCAGGCCTTCGAAGGTTCCATTATGCAACTCTAGGTTTTAAAAACATCCCCGGCCCTGTTAAATATTTCATGACTGCCGTGAACGCATCTTCAAGTCATCAGCCTTCTCTTGCCTTATGAAACATTTATCGGCTACAGCCAGGAAGTCGGCGTCGCCCGCTGATGGGCCCGAAATTATCTACGCCCCGAGATGGAGTGAGCAGAAAATAGCATGGGGGTCCCAAAGGGTAATGCAAAGTTTAAAAGCAAAGGGTGGGCGAAAGGAGGGAGCTGCCAAAACAGATTTGTGGTTCTTGGCCCAACAAGGATGGGTTTGACTGGTTTTCAAATAAGCTTTGAAGGCTGGTCCTAGAATAGGGTTGCCAACCTCCGGGTACTAGCTGGAGATCTCCTGCTATTACAACTGATCTCCAGCTGATAGAGATCAGTTCACCTGGAGAAAATGGCCACTTGGCCATTGGACTCTATGGCATTGAGGTCCCTCCCCTCCCCAAACCCCACCCTCTTCAGTCTCCACCCCAAAAATGCCGGTGGTAAAGAGGGACCAGACAACCCTAACATAGCCATTTTTATAAGGGTCTTTTCTTTGGATAATTTGATAAAATCATGCTTTTTTGTGTGTGTGTAGCTAGAGTATCCTACAACTATGCAGAAACTTCTGTTTGTAGATAGGTGGTTCTGCTGGTTTTATGCTTGTCATGAACCACCCAGTTTAGAACACGAGAAAAGATTATTATATGTTTACTAGAACTTAATGGCCCAAGCTCGCCTGATCTTGTCAGATCTTATAAGCTAAGCAGGGTCGGCCCTGGTTAGTACTTGGATGGGAGACCACCAAGGAAGTCCAGGGTTGCTATGCAGAGGAAGGCACTGGCAAACCACCTCTATTCATCTCTTGCCTCAATAACCCTACAAGGTTGCCATAACTCGCCTGTGACTTGACGACACTTTCTACCCCCAGATAGGGTTGCCAGGTGCCCGGTGGTGGCGGGCAAACCCCTGGCAATTTGCCCCTTTGCCCGCCGACCAGCTGATGGTCGGCGGGCAAACGTGCATGCACGTACCCGCCGCTGTAGGTCACTTCCGGTACAACTGGAAGTCTCACCTCGCGAGGGGCCTTATGCCACTCAAACTAAGAGTTTGAGTGTCATAAGGCCTCTCAAGAGGCGGGCCTTGATGAGCACGCGCGTCGGCGCGTCCACACGTTGCCACGCGATCCTGAGCTGTGCCTTAAAAGTCTCCCGACGGAAAAGAGGTAGGACCTGGCAACCCTACCCCCAGAACTTAACAGGAGCCATTTTATTTCGAGCCTGCTGCAAGTGATATAGTCCCACCTCTTCATTTCCATAGGCCCACCCTATATTTCTTGATCACGTTCAAGTGTTGTGATTAGGGTTGCCAGCTCCAAGTTGGGAAATAGCTGGAGATTTTTGGGGCGGAGCCTGAGGAGGGCGGGTTTGGGGAGGGACTTCAATGCCATAGAGTCCAATGGCCAAAGCAACCATTTTCTCCAGGGGAACTGATCTCTGTCGCCCGGAGATCAGTTGTAATAGTGGGAGATCTCCAGCTACCAACTCGAGGTTAGAACAATCAACAAGCACTCAGTTGTATTCAACATATACACTTAAATATGTGCAATAGACATACTGATGTACTGGAATAATCAAAAGTCCTGAAATACAATTAAACTTCATGCAAGGAACAATCGTTAACATGAAAACACAAGCCGGACGGTGTGGTACTCCACACAGGCTGGAGTGCGCGCTCCTCAAGAATCTGAGAAGCGAGTCTGGCGGGTGTAGCCAAATCCCAGAAGCACGTTCCGCTGGCTTGGAGCACAACTGGAGCCGAGAGCAATCAAAGTTCACCGAAGCAAACCTATTTCATCCCGAGATGGGAACCCGGTATCAACTCCCATTTCACCGTGGCTTTATCCACAGGGGAAGTTATTTTAAACAGCGTAAGATGAAAATCTATCTCAAAATGCCAAAGAGCATGTAGCTTACAATTCCAAGGGCAGCTTCTAGCAATCTTGTACCACACTTGTGTTTTCATGTTAACGACTATTCCTTGCATGAAGTTCAATTGCTTGTTGATTGTTCTAATTCCATATACTTAAGCACGAGGAATTATCTTTGAATCCCGACCAACTGGAGGTTGGCAACCCTAGTTGTGATGTGTGGCGAAGAAACAGAATCCAAGAATGAGGCTGTACATATATAAGGTTGCCTCCAGGTGGTGGCTGGGGATCTCCTGCTATTATAACTGATCTCCAGCCGATAGAGGTCAGTTCACCTGGAGAAAATGGCGCTTTGGCAATTGGATACTATGGCACTGAAGTCCCTCCCCTCCCCAAATCCCGCTCTCCTCAGGCTCCGCCCCAAAACCTCCCGCTGGTGGCGAAGAGGGACCTGGCAACCCTATACATATATGGTAAGTATTAATGCAAACCTCCCCCCTTCATTAGGACAAATTAGAGTTGCCAACCTCCAGATACTAGCTGGAGATCTCCTGCTATTACAACTGCTCTCCAGCCGATAGAGATCAGTTCACCTGGAGAAAACGTCCGCTTTGGCAATTGGACTCTATGGCATTGAAGTCCCTCCCCTCTCCAAACCCCGCCCTCCTCAGGCTCTGCCGCAAAATCCTCCTGCCAGTGGCGAAGAGGGACCTGGCAACTCTAGGACAAATGTTTAGTGACTGCAGTTTATTTACTACCGGATAGTTTTTAAAATAGTAAATTATCAATCCTCTTTAAGGGATACTTGCAATTCCCCAGAATAAAATTCTTTTGTATGCTAATAGCCAGCGCAGATGTCTCATTTGCATGGTTAATTAGATCACAGAGCAAAGTGCTTAGAAGCCAAGGGGCCTTTGTTTGCAAAAGCAGCGGGTACTTTGCAAATTGCAAAAAGCAAGCCCGGGAAGTAAAAACACACACATCACACATAATATGTTTTCTGATTTCACTGCAAACAGCACATAAATGAACTCTTCCTGGAAGCCGCGTCTTTATTACCTGGGAACGCCAGGCTAGCCGACTGGTGTTGTTTTCGTTGACGTGGAAGGCAGCCAGGCTTCTGAACGGCATTTTGCAGGCTCTGCTTCCAGGTAAAATGAAGTTGGCCAAAAACACCTTTTAAGATTCTGCTCCTGAAGAGAGACGGTTAAGATGACGGCCTCAAAGGCCTGCGCTAGAGAGCAGCAGCTCTGGGGCCAAAAATGGACAACCCGGCCCCCCACACACGCAGCGAAGCAGCCAGAAGAAAACGGAAGCGGTAGAGGGAGCGAGGATAGATTACCGCAATGCACCATATGTGGGGCTGGCCTTGAAGACAACCTGGAAATTACAACTGGTCCAGAAAGCAGCAGCCCAACTATTGTCAGGGGCTAGCTGCTGGGAATGAGAGCCAGTGTGGTGTAGTGGATAAGGTGTCGGACTAAGATCTGGGAAATCCAGGTTCTTTTATTTTTTGGTTTAGGCTATTTTGTTTTTGGTTTTAACTGAAAATGTTTTAAACTGTTATTGTAAGCCACCGTGAACCACAAGGAAAGCTGGGATATAAACAAACGAACAAATAAATAAGAGAAGTACTTGTACCCATGATCCTAGCATATCACAGACCTTACAAACAAAAGGGTCCTCTGCAAAGCTAGCTGAAGAAGAGAGACATCCTGAATGGGTTATTCCAGAAGCTCTGTCTTCCTTCTCTGCTGTTCTCACAGTGTAGGGTTTTCAGGATTTTAGCCTCTTTTGGGACTCCAGAGGTGAAGTGCCTATAAACTTCATTTATGGGAAAATGTATATTCTTTCACATGTATGAACAATCACAGATTTATGAGGTGCTATGCTCAGATATAAGGGCATAACATCAGGCACATATATATATATTCTGCACACATATATAAATGCATTGCCCCATGTATAAGGGGTAAAGAATTAATCTTTGGTTCATATTCACTAGTGTGTGAATATGAGTTAGCACAAGCTGGCAGCCATTGCTATCAGGTGCCAGTGAGATCATTCTTTCTGTGCTGGTACAACCAGGCTCCTTAACAAGGCCTAAGACCAAGTGATTTAAGACACCAGGAGTGTCAGAAAGGAATGATAGGTTTCGGTTCTTCATTAGGGATCATATGGCCACCTAAAGTGAACGCCTTAAGATCACTTTAATCAGATATGCTAATGGTTGTATATACACGAATTTCATGTGCATTGGCTGTAATTGTAATTAAGTGCTGTCCATCCTAACGTCCATAAAACACGGTCTTTCTTTGTTCTGGGTGGACTGTTCTGACGCTTTCTTGAGAACAGTTCCACATGCGCCGCTCTTTTATTGGCCTAATAAAAGAATCATTTACTTCTGATAACCTCTCCTGAATTACTTTATTGGGCAATTGAAGGTAATTGAGGCATTTCAGAGGCAGGACTCAAATGTCATAATTAGCAACTATTTTATGCTTTGTTTGAAAACTTGTTGAAGCTCCTCCTCCCTATTCATCAAACTCCACCCCTCAATCACTGGGCACACCCACAAAGCCTATCCTCGCCAGGCTCCACCCCCCCAGAACTGAGGCTCCACCCCTAAGACTCAGACCACTGTCTATGTAACTCACAGTGGCCAATCAGATGCCTTCGGAAAGCCCACAAGTAGGGTGCAAAGGCCGTTGCTGTAAGCCACTGTTGGCATTCAGGTATACTGCCTTTGAACATGAAGGTTCCATTTCACCGTCTCGGCTTATATTCCTGCCTGTGGGTTAGCTAGCCAGGAGATGTCTTTAGAGGATCGTTTTGGGGCGACTGTGCAGTTCCCATAAACCCTAAAGCACAGATCAGGTTGCTAGAATTTCCAGTTCATAAAAAAATCATTTGGATGATTGAAGAAAAGAAACCGTTTTGCAGCCGAGAGCTGTCGAGATCTGTAAGAGAAATGAAATTACTTGCATTTAGGGCCAGACGTACGTGTCGGTATTGCTAAGCAACTCTGCTTCGTGCAAAATGGGATGCAATTATTTCCAGAGAGGGCTCCCACATTTCCTTTCCTGGCGGTTATCTAGGTTGTTGGAGAGAGAACAATGCAAAGTGTCCCGTCAAGGCGGCTGGCTTTTAAAAAATTGGATTCCGTCACGAATGTGCGTTACAAAAAGCTCTCCCAGTATTGCCGGCCTGATTGCTTTGGGGGTTATGGTTCATTCCATTACACAGCTGCCTTTCCTGTTTCACGAGAGATGCCGTTAGCAAAATTAATAATGATCATCCTCCTGAAAATCAAGAGAAATCTGGTAGGGCTAGGGTTCTCTGGGGCGGGATTCCTTTGGACTTATAGTGAATCCTGGAATACAAAATACAGCCCCCCAAATGTCTTTGCAGTGGTTGTGCTCTGAACACATATACTTATACTTAAATATCCCCGGCATCTCCAGCTAAAGGGACTAGGCAAGTAGGGGGTGTGAAAGACCCCTGCCTGAGACCCTGGAGAGCCGCTGCCGGTCTGAGTAGACAATACTGACTTTGATGGACCGAGGGTCTGATTCAGTATAAGGCAGCTTCATGTGTTCATGTATGTTTGAAAACCCTGGTGGGTTGTGTTTATCCTCAGGGGAGAGGCTGTGGCTCAGTGATAGAGCATCTGCTTGGTGTGCAGAAGGTCCCAGGTTCAATCCCCAGCATCTCCAGTTAAAGGAACTAGGCAAGTACGTGATGTGAAAAACCTCTGCCTGATACCCTGGAGAACCGCTGCCGGTCTGAGTAGATAATACTGACTTTGATGGACCAAGGGTCTGATTCAGTAGAAGGCAGCTTCATGTGTTCTTGTGTTCAAAATAAACAAATTAAAAAAATACATTAAAAATAAACCCCATTCATCATAGCAGATTAGTGGTAAGCGGCAGTACTGCAGTCCAAGCTCTGCTCACAACCTGAGTTCGATCCCGACGGAAGTTGGTTTCAGGTCGCCGGCTCAAGGTTGACTCACCCTTCCATCCTTCCGAGGTCGGTAAAATGAGTGGCCAGCTTGCTGGGGGTAAAGGGAAGACGACTGGGGAAGGCACTGGCAAACCACCCCGTAAACATAGTCTGCCTAGTAAACGTCGGGATGTGACATCACCCCATGGGTCAGGAATGACCCGGTGCTTGCACAGAGGACCGTTACCTTTTTAAAAACATAATAATGCCCTTTCTGCATTTCCCTGTCAAGCTCCGGCATTATATTATATACTCTTCTAGTGGAGTAACTATTGCTCAGGTAAGCGCTGAAATCCCAGGAGCAGGTTTGGAAGGGGAAAGCTTTAACAACATTTCTTTTGGCAGCGCAGAGTACAAGAATAGATGTTTGGTACTGTTAATAGGGTTCCCCTCATCTGCCGCCGCCAATTTCTCCTCCTCATTCGTCAAAAGGATGTCATGCCTCATCTTGCCAACAGCGATGAGATTGGAGAGCGTGCATAGAGATGATTGCGCCCTTGAAATGAGAGGAAATGGGATTTCATTATCTGAACAAGGATTCCTCCCACAACGACTGGAAGAACAATTCCCCCACCGTGGAAGAACAATTCCCCCACCGCAGAGCCTCGGGAGAACCCTTGGGCCCCAGAGAAAAATAAGAGAGCTCAGCTCCCACTGCCCCATCAATCCTTGATAACCCCCCCATGCTGTCACTTAGCTCCTTCAACCTCCCATAACAACTAATTTGTTCCCCCCATGTGGGGCCTTTTATATGGGAGAAGCCCAGGGACATGCTGGGAGGAACTACCCCGGGGGTTGGAACTACAGCTCTGCCAGCAATATAAAAGGCCTGCAGCTTGGCTTTCCCGCTAGGGTTGCTGACCTCCAGGTAATGCTGGTTGGAGAGGAAGAACCTATGCTGTAATTTAGTGAAAACTAGAAGAAATGGCGGCACGAGGGCTCACAATTTAGATGCTGAAATTAGCCAATTTAGTAATAAGCATGAAAAAAAATTTAAACAAGAAGAGAACAATTTAACAAGAAAATCATTTTATATATACACATCTTGTGTACCCATGCACTATTTGTTATACACCTGTTAATTTCACAGTCATAGTAAGTACATATATCAGAAAAATATTAATATTAACATATATACACAACTTGTGTACCCATGCACTATTTGTTATACACCTGTTAATTTCACAGTCATAGTAAGTACATATATAACAGAAAAATAATAATATTAACATATATACACAACTTGTGTACCCATGCACTATTTGTTATACACCTGTCAGTTTCACAGTCATAGTAAGTACATATATAACAGAAAAATAATAATATTAACATATATACACAACTTGTGTACCCATGCACTATTTGTTATACACCTGTCAGTTTCACAGTCATAGTAAGTACATATATAACAGAAAAATAATAATATTAACATATATACACAACTTGTGTACCCATGCACTATTTGTTATACACCTGTTAATTTCACAGTCATAGTAAGTACATATATCAGAAAAATATTAATATTAACATATATACACAACTTGTGTACCCATGCACTATTTGTTATACACCTGTTAATTTCACAGTCATAGTAAGTACATATATAACAGAAAAATAATAATATTAACATATATACACAACTTGTGTACCCATGCACTATTTGTTATACACCTGTCAGTTTCACAGTCATAGTAAGTACATATATAACAGAAAAATAATAATATTAACATATATACACAACTTGTGTACCCATGCACTATTTGTTATACACCTGTCAGTTTCACAGTCATAGTAAGTACATATATAACAGAAAAATAATAATATTAACAGACTTGTATAATCAGTCTAAAGTGTAACCAAATTCACGTTTATAAACAGCGTGTGTTCCCATACAGGGGGAACAAAAACAATAAGAAAGTAAGGGGAAAAGTATATATGTACTTACTATGACTGTGAAATTAACAGTTGTATAACAAATAGTGCATGGTTACACAAGTTGTGTATATATAAAATGATTTTCTTGTTAAATTGTTCTCTTCTTGTTTAAATTGTTGTTGTTTTTCCATGCTTATTACTAAACTGGCTAATTTCAGCATCTAAATTGTGAGCCCTCGTGCCGCCATGACTTCTAGACCTCCGGGTAATAGCTGGAAATCGCCTGCTATTGCAACTGATTTCCAGCCGACAGAGATGAGATCACCTGGAGAAAGAGGGACTTGGCAACCCTATTCTCTCCCCCCTCCCCTGGTGTTTTTCCCCCCATTGTGGCCCAACTCTTGTTAGCTTCAGGGCTAGCTTTGCCAGAGCTGCTTGCTGTTATTTCAGAAATGAAGCTCATATTCGGAGTGTAGGATGGAGCTGTGGGTTCAAATCCCCAATCAGCAATGACGCTAGGTTTGCCAGTCTCCAGGTGGGGGCTGGAGATCTCCCAGAATTACAACTGATCCCCAGACTACGGAGTTCAGCTTCCCAAGAGGGTGGAATGTATGGCAAATCCAATCCTCTTCAGGCTCTACTCTAGGGTTGCCAACCTCCAGGTACTAGCTGGAGATCTCCTGCTATTACGACTGATCTCCAGCCGATACAGATCCGTTCACCTGGAGAAGATGGCCACTTTGGCAATTGGACTCTATGGCATTGAAGTCCCTCCCCAAACCCTCCCCTCCTCAGGCTCCGCCCCCAAAATCTCCATGAATTTCCCAACCCAAAGCTGGCAACCCTACTCCCAAACTGCCAGGATCTTCCCAAACCACAGCTGGAAGCCCTAGGGCTAGGGTTGCCAACTTCCAGGTACTAGCAGGAGATCTGCTATTTCAACTGATCTCCAGCCGATAGAGATCAGTTCCCCTGGAGAAAATGGCCACTTTGGGAATTGGACACTATGGCACGGAAGTCCCTCCCCAAACCCCACCCTCCTCAGGCTCCGCCTCAAAAACCTCCCGCCCGTGGCGAAGGAGGACCTGGCAACCCTACCTAGGGCTTTTTTCTGTTTTATCTCGCGGAGTAAAGGATGTGTTGAAAATGTTACTTTATTTATTCTGGGCATGGAAACAGTGCCGGATTTACGGATAAGCTAAACAAGCTATAGCTTAGAGCCCCACTCTCTTGGGCCCCCCAAAAAAATTTAAAAGGAAAAAAAAACTGGATGTACATTTCCAAAATATAAGATAAAAAACAAATAAAATAAAACCTACATACAGCAACAGTGTTTTGCGTTGTGTAGGCTCCTATGATGTAAGTAATGGGCCCCGTCTGCTAGCCTGCTCCCTAAAATATCACTGGTTTGCTCATTTCTACAACAATTACTTTGATAAAATACATATTTTGTTATGTGCAAATGGCTTTAGATACCTATTAGGTCCATAAATTACCATATAGCATATATTCAACACAAAAAAACAGCGACGATTTGTTGTTGACGAAGGACAGCTGGACATATAAAGGGCCCCATTACCTTCAACAGCTTAGGGCCTCATCAAAGCTAAATCCATCCCTGCATGGAAAGAATGAAAGCTGCCGTGCTCTGGACGCAGTTGCTTTTATTTCTAGGGCCCCTTTATGCCAACACTCACAAATTGGCATGCTTTGTAAGCTTGGCAAGTTTGTTTCCTGTCAAATGGGGGTCACCTGAACTCCATTAGTCTGAAGATGTTGCGTTTCGGTGGCGCTCTCTCATTTCCCTGCTGAGCTGTTGCCAGAGGTGTTCTCCCCCCCACCCCGTGAAATGAAGGGTGCTCTTATGAATTAGAAAATCTACTTCAAGCAGCTCTATTTAACTTTGGGTTTTTTTTTCAGAACGAAGGGAGGGGGGAAACCCACATTTCTCTTGTTTTGCTCCAGGCTGCAGAAGCGGATGAGCAACCGCCAAGAAAGCATTAAATGAAATCCTTGCCCATGGAAACAGGAAACTAGGTCTACAGAGGAGGAGGAGGAGGAGGTAGAGCAGGTGTGCAGCATGAAATCCAGGAAGGGGCAGAAGTTGGCAGGTTTGGCACTCTTGGGTCCCAAAAAGGGGGTCACGATCCAAATTGTTCACTGAGAGGTTTTAAGACACAACTTATTAATTTATGTTTATTTCTACAATTAATAAATAAATTTGGTTATATGTGCTTTTCATGTGTATTTAAATTTTGGCTTTAATTGTGTTTTAGGAATTGTTTTTATGATATGTTGTTAACAATGTTTCCCCCCCCCCCCCCCGACTGTTAGCAATGCTGGTGCCCTGACTGGACAGAGAAAGGCAGCAAAAAAATATTGTAAAAGATATTTTTTACAAAAGATACAAAAAAATATTGTAAAAATAGAAGAAGAAGAAGAAGAAGAGTTGGTTTTTATATGCCAACTTTCTTTGCCACTTAAGGAAGAATCAAACCGGTTTACAATCGCCGTCCCTTCCCCTCCCCACAACAGACACCCTGTGAGGTAGGTGGGGCTGAGAGAGCTCTAAGAGAACTGTGACTAGCCCAAGCTCTAAGAGAACTGTGACTAGCCCAAGGTCACCCAGCAGGCTTCATGTGTAGGAGTGGGGAAACCAACCCAATCACCAGATTAGCCTCCGCCGCTCATGTGGAGGAGCGGGGAATCAAACCCAGTTCTTCAGATCAGAGTTCACCGCTCCAAACCACAGCTCTTAACCACTACACCACGCTGGCTCTCTAAAAAATGTTTTTTTTTAAGTACAATTTTTGATTTGCGGGGACCATGGTCTGTAAATATCCTCCTAGAAAAGCATTGGTTCATACGTCTGGCTGTTTGAAGCAAAGATGACTCACATTGCTGATATTCAACTTTAGTTGGAAAGTCTGTACGGAAAAGACGGGGAAATCAAACTCATCCTTCTGAGAGGAAGATCCCTTAAACAATTGCTCTGACCTTCTGTGTCTTTAACAGATGGGGGAGTTTAGCCCTGAAGTCCGCTGGGATTCCCACTGGAGCCTGTTATTGAGTCAGTTCCCATCAATATCACATGGAGATTATATTGACACGGAACCCACGGGGCCCAGATTCTAGATGAGCTATCCAGGTTCGGCAGCACGTTCACCCCGAAGGAAACTATGTCACGTGGAGAACGGGGTGAGGCGGGGTGGACGTTTTGGGAGCTGAGCGCCAGATGGTTCGGCCTCGGAACAGTGGGCAAGAGATCGGCGTGGTTTGGACGGCCAACCACAAAGGTTTGGCAGAGGCTTGTAGCTGGAAGGGAAAGAGGCGTTTATCAATTCGATTCCAGCACAGAAGTACAGAGAGAGACTTTTGCTAGACCTGCAAAAGGAAAAGAATAGAAGAAATCAGCATTGTTAATTATTATGATTTATGGGACATTCTAATATACACCAACTGAAGAAATAGACTCTGAAACAGGATACTTACCGGACTCCTGTCTTGGTTGTATATAGTCCTGATTGATTGATTTAATATTGCTGCAAAAGAAATTGTTTGTATATAGTTCTAATTTATTTATTATTGCTATAAAAGAAAAGTGTATGAATTATATGGTTTATGTGAGGTAACAGAACCAAAAATTCTTATGTGAAACAATCAACAGATTTTTTATACACTTGCAAAGGATTTTTGTTGTTGGTTTTTTTATGTACATATTTTTGCCATAGTGACTACATATTTTTGACTAACCTCCAGGTGGTGGCTGGAGATCTCCTGCTATTACAACTGATCTCCAGGTGACAGAGATCAGTTCCCCTGGAGAAAATGGCAGCTTTGGTCACTGGACTCTATGGAATTGAAGTCCCTCCCCTCTCCAAAACCCGCCCCCTCAGGCTCTACCTCCAAAACCTCCAGGTAATTCCCAACCCGGAGCTGGGAACCCTATCGAAAGGTACACTCCCTGGCAGTGCCTATATATGGCATCCCAGTGATGTCCATTAGAAGACTGGAAATGGCCCAGCAGCACATTGTCGCTTCTGCTTCCAAGAGTATCCCTTAGCATGTGCAGAATGCTTTCCCCTCACCCTGCTGGGCAGCTGCATTCTCTCCTTCTGCATGGAGAATTTGTGTAGGGATTTCGTGCTGAGCAGGCCCCAATTCCTGGGGTCCCCCCAAAGTTAAGTACTACTCCCATACCCCCTGATAGCATCCTAAGTTATTGGGAACTACAGCAACAGTTTTGGAGGTTGTAGCCTGTTACTGCTCCATGCCTGACCCCTCTGTTTTACCATGGTGCTCCACAAACTCCTGAATGGGCTGCCAAAGGAGCTTTTAAAAATTTACGCAGCTGATCAGACCTCCAATGGCCGATCTGGAGCCCAGTGGTCCTGACCACTTTCTAAAAACACTTGGTGGGTGCCAGGAAACCTGTGTTTTTGTGGGTTTTATCATTGATTTTATTGCGCGGGCTAAGAGAGTTCCGAGAGAACCGTGACTGGCCCAAGATCACCCGGCAGACTTCTTGTGCAGGAGTGGGGAATCGAACCTGGTTCTCCAGATTAGTATCTGCCGTTTTTAACTACTACACCACACTGGCTCTCATAGATATAGATGTAAAGATGTAGATATTTCCTTGTTAATTTTTTTTTTCCATTTTCAGGTGTGGCTTGTAAGTGGAAATCAAAATTGATGGGAACAGGAAATCATAGAATAGGATCATAGAATCATAGAGTTGGAAGGGATTACCAGGGTCATCAAGTCCAACCCCCTGCACAATGCAGGAATTTCACAACTACCTCCCCCCCCCACACCCCTAGTGACCAGAAGATGGCCAAGATGCCCTCCCTCTCATCATCTGCCTAAGGTCACAGAATCAGCATTGCTGACAAGATGGCCATCTAACCTCTTCTTAACCAGCTTTCTTGGGCAACAGAAAACAACTCAGCACCATCCTCTATATGACAGCCCCTCAAATACTTGAACATGGTTATCATATCCCCTCTCAGTCTTCTCCTCTTCAGGCTAAACATACCCAGCTCCTTCAACCTTTCCTCATAGGACTTGGTCTCCAGACCCCTCACCATCTTTGTTGCCCTCCTGTGGACACACTCCAGTTTGTCTACAGCTTTCTTAAATTGTGGTGCCCAAAACTGAACACAGTACGCTAGGTGAGGTCTAACCAGAGCAGAGTAAAGCGATACCATCACTTCGCGTGATCTGGACACTATACTTCTGTTGAATCAGTAGGCTGAAGAACTACAAGCCAAAACCCTTTCCCACATCGCCCTGGGGGTATCTTATAATTGCATAGCTTGGATGAAATATTTTTTTTTCCTTCCTGAAAAGGCAGTGCGCAGTGTCGCCTGAACTTGGAAACCCGTGTTTCCCAATGCTTTTAGCTCCACTTCTTTCTTAACAGCTCTGATTTTGCAATGTGTCTTTCTGAATCAGCAACCAAATGCTTTCTAGATGGAATGTCTTGGGGATGTAGCAACATGAATGGTCTTGACATGAATGGTCTTGACCATAAGGACGTGACACCCAGGGTCAAGAGCGCCGATGGTCTTTTTAATTTCATTCACCCTTGACAGTTACAGTCCATGCTTTCTCCGAGGAGTTCAGGGTGGGAGGGTATCACTCTTCGTCGCCACACTTCTGCTACATGCCCACACCTCAAGGTGGCGCTGTGGTGCTTTTTCAGGGATCCCAAAATTGCTGGGATCTCTTTCCAAGGAGAATTAAGAGCAGTCCTTCTGGGCATGGGGAGGGCTTCTTGTGTGCCCACTAGGATTGCCAGGTCCCTCTTTGCCACCGGCGGGAGGTTTTTGGGGTGGAGCCTGAGGAGGGCGGGGTTTGGGGAGGGGAGAGACTTCAATGCCATAGAGTCTAATTACCAAAGCAGCCGTTTTCTCCAGGTGAACTGATCTCTACGGGCTGGAGATCAGTTGTAATAGCGGAAGATCTCCAGCTAGTACCTGGAGGTTGTAGCAATTCAAAGCAAAAGCACCAGTAGATATTGTGCAAACAAGATGATAACACAAGTGTTGCTCTTAGGAAATATATATTCAGAATAGTTCTAATAGCACAATCCAAATTGAGCAAACCTCAATAATATACAAAATGGTCTTAAAAAGACCCAGTGTGAAACCGCGAAACGTTACAAATGATTAAATCTCAGGCACAGTTGCTCAGTTCTATGAGTTCATAAAGTGCAAATGCAATAATTTAGGCAATAATTTAGGCAGCAAAAACCGGACATGACGCTGCAATAATTTAGGCAATAATTTAGGCAGCAAAAACCGGACATGACGCGCAATAATTTAGGCAATAATTTAGGCAGCAAAAACCGGACATGACGCAATAATTTAGGCAATAATTTAGGCAGCAAAAACCGGACATGACGCTAGTACCTGGAGGTTGGCAACCCTATTCGTGCAGCTTTACAGGCAAAATGTCCTTCTTTGTTTGCCTAACTGTGTGCATGTTTGTGCATGCATTGTTCAAATGATGCACATTGTTTCATGCTGCGCTGTCCTACTGGGGATGCAGCATCAGAATAATATGCTGATTTTCCAGACTAGTATCTGGATCTTGCTCACAGGCTATTGTATTTTGTGATTTTGGGGCATAGGTTCTACCCGGCACAACTGTGTTTCATCTTCTACCATTCAACCTCTTGATGGGAGGCTATATTAGGTGTTCTTCCTTTTGAAGCTGTTTGTATGTTCTGCTTCTAGCCTGAGGATATTCTTTATGGCTCTAGTTTCAGTCTGCTGAATGCTGTTTTACATTGGTGTTACGCCCCGGGCTCGGTTTGAGGGCTTGTTTTCATCTTGATAATTCTCATGCTGTTGTGGTTACGATTTTACTGGATCGTTTTTTTTACTTGGTGAGCTACCTTGAGTGGGTCTTTGGAGAGCTGGCATATAAACTTCCTAAATAACTCAATCACTGTTGTTCTTGTTAAGAGGCATTCACGGCTCTTAAGGAAGCCGAGGGAATCCCAGCAGAGATTTGGAGCCTTTGGGTGGATGACTTGGAGAATCATAGAGTCCGAAGGGGCCATAGAGGCCATCTAGTCCAACCCCCTGCTCAATGCAGGATCAGCCCAGAGCATCCTTGAGAAGTGTTTGTCCAGCCTCTGTTTAAAGACTGCCAGTGAGGGGGAGCTCACCACCTCCCTGGGTAGCCGATTCCACTGTCAAACAACTCTTGCAGTACCTTTCCCACCCCCCATATCAACATAAGAACATAGGAAAAGCCCTGCTGGATCAGACCAAGGCCCATCAAGTCCAGCAGTCTGTTCACACAGTGGCCAACCAGGTGCCTCCAGGAAGCCCACAAACAAGATGACCGCAGCAGCACTATCCTGCCTGTGTTCCACAGGATCTAATATAATAGGCATGCTCCTCTGATCCTGGAGAGAATAGGTACTGTATGCATCATGACTAGTATTCATTTGGACTAGTAGCCATGGATAGCCCTCTCCTCCATGAACATGTCCACTCCCCTCTTCAAGCCTTCCAAGTTGGCAGCCATCACCACATCCTGGGGCAGGGAGTTCCACAGTTTAACTATGCGTTGTGTGAAGACAAACCGGTACCTTTCTGCCCGCAATTTAAACCCACTATCTTTGTATGTTTAAGAACAGATTCTCATGGTTGGGGGGCAGGGTTACCAACTCTGGCTTCAGAAATTCCTGGAGTTCTAGGGGCGGTTCCTGGGGAGAGCAGAGTTAGAGGAAGGATCTCTGCGGGAATGCGATGTCAAATGGCCTTCTGAAAGTGCCATTTGAGGCAGGATGGTGCTGCTGCAGTCGTCTTGTTAGTGGCTTCCTAGAGGCACCTGGTTGGCCACTGTGTGTACAGACTGCTGGACTTGATGGGCCTTGGTCTGATCCAGCAGGGCCTTTCTTATGTTCTTATATTCTTATGAAGGGCCATGGCTCAGTGGTAGAGCATCTGCTTGGCATGCAGAAGGTCCCAGATTCAATCCCTGGCATCTCCAGTTAAAGGGACTAGGCAGGTAGGTGATGTGAAAGACCCCTGTCTGAGACCCTGGCGAGCTGCTGCCGGTCTGAGTAGACAATACGGACTTCGATGGATCCGGGGTCTGATTCAGTATAAGGCAGCTTCATGTGGTCATGTGCCATTTCCTCTAGTGGAACTGATCCCTGTACTCTGGAGATCAGTTGTGATTCTGGGAGAACTTCAGGCCCCGCCTGGAGGTTGGCAACCTAGGAGGGGAATGAGGGTGGAAGCCAAGTATAACGTCCCAAATTTCACCCATTTGGATCAGCACCAGACAATCCCCAGTGCTGTTTTCTACTCCAGACTCAGTATTGTCTCTTGCCTCCTGTACTATGCAATTCCCACCCTGCCGTCTCACCAGCTGTTGCAGATTTGATCACGTTAAGTGGCCCCAAACTCTCTCAGTCTGGGACAGCTGAAGGCTAGCTTGACGTTGTTCTGAATCCCACAAGAAAAGAAGGTTTAACAAAAAGCCTCTGGTTTCAGACAATGGATTCAGCTGTAAAAAGTTGGCCAATGTAATGTGAAGCAACCTAAAAAAAGGCAGGGGTCGGTTCTGGGCCTGTCTTTTTCTGACTTAAAAAGGACAGGGATTGGTTCTGTGCTGTCTTTTTCCGACCTAAAAAAGACAGGGATTGGTTCTGTGCCTGTCTTTTTTCATCCCAAAAAAGACTGGAGTCGATTCTGTGCCTGTCTTTCGTCTAGCCCAGGAGGGGCATTGTTGATCAGGGAAATGGCATGGGGAAGAGTCACTCCCTCTGCTCCAGCCCTGATACAAATTGGTGGCACCCTGCAGATACCTTTTGCAACTGAATTGCACAGAGAATCCAATCATGGATTCCCAGCATCAAGTGTACTTTGACCCTTAGTCTTGTTGGAATAAGCAGTGTCTGGCATACAAAGAAGAGAAGGAGATCGGCTAGTGAGGTCAGCCCCTTCTTTCCTGTTAAGTGTCAATCTTTGTCTCCAGATTGCTGCTCTTAGGACAATATGCACACTTACAGTGCAATTCTAAGGGGAGTTACTCCTGTCTAAGCCCATTCATTTCAATCGGCTTAGACTGGAGTAACTCTCCTTAGGACTGTGCTGTGAGTCTCTCTCTCTCTCAGCTAGTGATGTAGTTAGGACACTATCTCTGTCTCTCCTCTTCACTGTCAAGTATGTTGTGTGTGTGTGAAGTGCCGTCAAGTCGCAACCGACCCCAGCACAGGGCTTTTAAGGTAGGCGAGAAGCAGAAGGAGTTTGACATCGCCTTCCTCTGCAGAGTCTTCCATGGCGGTCTCCCTTCTAAGGACTGACCCTGCTTAGCTTCCGAGATTTGACGCGATTGGGCTACACCATGCTGCCTTCCCTCCCATCAAGTATGTTAGCTCCTGAATAAAGCTTTATCTGCACTTTAATCAGGTTGTGCACCTTTGCTGCGTTAATTACTCTGCCAACAAGTCTGTCTTTTGATGGTCAATGGAATGCACTTCCCTGCAGGGAAGCTTTCATACTTCCGGTGCCACTGCTGAGAAGGCCATGTAGAGAATTAGCCATTCTTTTTTGGGGGAGGGGGTGTCTTTTGATACAGATCTTCTAAGAATATGTTAGTGTGGGGGGGGGGGCAGAAGAGTGATTCTCACCAATATGTATTTCTCATAATACTAGAACACGGGGTCATCTGCTGAAGCTGGAGGGTGAGAGATTCAAAGCAGATAAAAGGAAGACTTTCTTCTCACAATGCATTGTTAAATTGTGGAACTCCCTGCCCCAGGATGTGGTGATGGCTGCCAACTTGGAAGGCTTTAAGAGGGAAGTGGACATGTTCATGGAGGAGAGGGGTATTCACGGCTACTAGTTAAAATGGATACTAGTCATGATGCATACCTATTGTCTCCAGGATCAGAGGAGCATGCCGAATATATTAGATGCTGTGGAACACAGGCAGGATAATGCTGCTGCAATCATCTTGTTTGGGGGCTTCCTCGAGGCACCTGGTTGGCCACTGTGTGAACAGACTGTCGGACTTGATGGGCCTTGGTCTGATCCAGCTTAGCTTTTCTTATGTACTTATGATTAGATGGCTTCTGACGCATAAACTCATTCAGCTGTTATTCGATACGCATAGTTTGCGGCCGAAACCATTGTGGTCCAAGGCCAATTTGCTAAGAATAAGATCTCAGACTGTAATAATAATCTGGGCGACCTCGTGTCCCATTTCTTAGAATGGATTTATATTGAAATGCACCATTGCCATACACAATAAGCTTCCACTGATCCTCTTAAGATGATGGATTATTTAGAAACAATGCTCTTTTATGGTCTGGAAACAGCTGCTGCCCAGAGCAGATGTGTCACCTCGGCATCAGGAGGACCCCGAATTCCTCTGGAGGACGATTAGTCTCTTCCCTCCGCATACACATCACTTCCCCTAATTCCGTCTAGCTCGTGATGTTATTCCTGGAACTGGTCCCCTGGCCGAGATCTCCCATATCCAGGAAGAGAAAAACAAAAATTCCATGTTTGTGAGACTCTGCTCGCTGGGCCTGTTCATCCCACGCTTGTTTTCCCCGCAGACATGAACAACACCTGCTGAATATTGAGCTGGAGGGGGAGCCGAAGCCATAAGGGTTAAAGTGTTTACAGGAATATATCTGCATGAGTGATCATTTCAGATTGGTTCAAGGATAATGCTGAGACTCGGGGGGAGGTGGTTCCCCATCCCAGGCGATGGATAGTCCAATTCAAAGCTCGTTTTCGGAAGGGACCGTGGTTCTACATTGGAACACCTGCTTGTGTACGAAAAGGCAGTGGTTCAATCCCCGCCGCCTCCAGTTCAAGGAACAGGTAGCAGGTGAGGCAGCTGCCGCCTGCTGGAACAGACCTATAAAGGGATGCTTTGTAAACCCATTCATGTGAGCCCCGTGGTTCTGCTGGGTACAGCCTGGACGAATGAGCCGAAACCTGGTTGGAAAGAGGCTGGGAAGCCTTTTATGTTTTGATTGTGATTTGATTTAGATTATGATTTGATTATGCATGCTGTTTCCAACCTCTGCCTCGCTCTCCCCCTGCGTTTGCCCGTGTTTTCAAATTGGAGATAAAACAGGTCTCTGAAAACGCAGGCAAAACACGGGGAAACACCGAGGAAGAGTAGGGTTGCCAAGTCCCTCTTCACCACCGGCGGGAGGATTCCTAACGCTGAGCTTATTCATGCACACTGTGCCGATTGAAATGTACAGCGCAAATGGTGCTAATTATTAATTTTCGTGGATTGAATGATGGACGAGCTGAAGAAGATTTGAAACGTGTGACAGACCGGCTCCACGTACTTGCCATCTCCAGCCCGGGAGTAGATGCCTCTGTTGTCTCTCCAGCCCGAGGCACAACCCTGGTCATTATATGAACTTACCAGCACTGAAAGTTTTCTTGCCAACTTTAATCCAGGAGTACTCTGGTCAATACATGAACTTACCAGCATTGAGAATTTTCGTTTGTTCCCGTTGGTTCTCACTGGTTGAGAGAAACTAGCAATAATTTGTGCATGTCTGTATGCACCTACGGGTTGAGGAGTTATATCAGCCTTAGAGGGTCATATAATTACAATAAATAAGTGGAATTGTACATAAGTTTAGTGCATATACACCTTTATATTTATGTGAGCCTTTGTGCTGATACTTTGTTTTAGTACCTGGAGGTTGGCAACCCTGTTGAAGGGAAGGGATGAGAGCAGCCATCTTCCTTTATTCGTGTAGCTGCCCCATTCGCTTACAAAGAGTGGTCAGAAGGAGGTGAACTAGGTTTTCCAGGTCCCTCTTCACCACCAGCGGGAGATTTTGGGGGTGGAGCCTGAGGAGGGCGGGGTTTGGGGGAGGGACTTCAGTGCCATAGAGTCCAATGGCCAAAGTTGCCATTTTCTCCTGGTGAACTGATCTCCATCGGCTGGAGATCAGTTGTAATAGCAGGGGATCACCAGCTAGTACCTGGAGGTTGGCGACCCTAAGGTGAACCATTAAAAGAGGAGCGGTTCCTAGTCACCAGCACCATGCTGAGCCAGTCCAGTACGTAAAAGCAGATGTTTCCCCCCCACCGCTCTGTTCTTAGGGGCAGGCGTGAAACAAAGGCTGGAGTGTGCATCTGGGCTCACTCCAGTTCTGCAGCGACGAACAAAGCTCTTTCTCCAAATCCCCGAAAAGGGAGACTGATGCTTGAGCTGCGATCAATATATTCTGCGGCAGAGGCAGACACCTGCCAAGATGGGAAAACACCCAGAGGCAAGCTCATGAAAAACAGCGGAGCTGAAGCTTTCGATTCATACAAATTATAAGCAGCCAGAGAAATGCCCGCCGGTTGCCAAGCCGGGCTCTCTGCAGCTCTTGCGAGACTGGCGAAAGTCACGTCTGCGGCAGCCAACCACCTGTGTTCCCATTAGGGTTGCCAGCTGTGGGTTGGGAAATTCCTGGAGATTTTGGGGTGGAGCCTGGGGAGGGTAGAGTTTGGGGAAGGAAGGGAGCTCCGCAGGGATGTGATGTCACTCTAGGACTTCCATTTCTCCTAGGACCTATGGTATACCATAGAGCCCGCCCTCCAAAGCTTCCATTTCCTCCTGGAGAGTCGATCTCCGAAGTGTGGAGATTACTTGCAATATATCCAGATCCCACCTGAAGGTTGACAACCCTAGTTCCCATGATATATTCTCTTTCCTTCTTCATCTCAAGCCCTTTTCCTTCAGAGCCAAATAGAGGATAGAGAGGAGTTTCCTGACTAACTGTGGTGGGGAGTGGAAGGGAAGGGGATTGTAAGCCGGTTTGGTTCTTCCTTAAGTGGTAGAGAAAGTCGGCATATAAAAAAAAAAAAACTCTTCTTTATCTCCAGGAATTTCCCAAGGTGGTGTTGGCAACCCTAATTGTTGCAAACCAAAAGCATATCTACACAGCTGTGTGAGCTTGTGCTGAGAATTATAATATTCTTCCCGTTCCTATTGCTATATCTTTCCCCCTTTTCCTCAGGATAAAAAATACGATTATTAACAGATGAGTTGGGACTCCAGGGTCAATCATTATTCCTCTTTCTTATTTAATCTAGTCGCAGCTGTTTCTTTTGTACGGCAAATCTTACTTTTGTATTTTGTAGCAGGCTGCAGTTTTTGAAACTACCAAACAAAATAAAGCCAGGGAGAGAGAGGTTTTGCAATATTGGATCAACAGAATGAAAAAAAATGGAAATTTGATTGAGGAATTGAAGGCTGCGGAAACAGCGGAGTACCCCGCGCTGTGTGAAAAATGTGGAAATACAGGACAGAACCATGGAGAATTCCTCATTCAGGGCCCATTTGGAACTCCAAAGCCTGAGGAGAAACTCAGACAAGGAGCATTTCATGGATGTAAAGCGTGGTGTAGTGGTTAAGAGCGGTGGTTTGGAGCAGTGGACTCTGATCTGGAGAACCGGGTTTGATTCCCCACTCCTCCACATGAGCGGCGGAGGCTAATCTGGTGAAGTGGATTTGTTTCCCCACTCCTCCACATGAAGCCAGCTGGGTGACCTTGGGCTAGTCACACTCTCTCAGCCCCACCTACCTCACAGGGAGTCTGTTGTGGAGAGGGGAAGGGAAGGTGATTGTAAGCCGGTTTGATTCTTCCTTAAGTGGCAGAGAAAGTTGGCATATAAAAACCAACTCTTCTTCTTCTTCTTTCTCCTCCTCCTCCTCCTCCTCCTCCTCCTCCTATTAAAGGGTTAAAATCATCTCTCCAGTTTCTCTGTGCTTTGATTTAGCATTGCTGGCTTTTGTAATATCACTGTACTGGATAAAGTTAGCTCAGTATTGACTCTTTGTCTGAGCCTTGTCTGGTAGCTGAGAAAGGAGCTTGGAGAAATCATGTCGGTCTCCCCGGGGCTGTCCTTGATTACATTACTGCATCTCCTGCGTGACTGTTTCAGAGCTCAACAGGAATACAGAGCGATTCGGTAACCAATGTCGGCCGCCAGAAACCTTTGTTTACACTGATGAAGCCGTAGCCACCATGCGCCCAGAGAGGTTGCAGAGCCAGCCTTTAAATAGAGGACTCGGTTTCTGAATCCCTTTGCAGGACGGCGGGTTGCTAAGCCTCCGTGTGATGGCGAGAATCTTTGATGAGACCCGCAATCTAACAATAGTGGGAAGGGCAATTGAGAAGCAAGGCTGCAGGGCCGCGGAAAGACAGCCCAGGACAGCGGCAGGGTTTAGAGATGCTGCTTTGGAGGCACAGAAAAGCCTGAGGATGAAAATGAAAGTTAAAGTTGGCTGCAAACTTCGAGGCAGTGCACAGCAAATTCCTTTGCCTTAAGGTTGCCAACAAGGGGCCCCGTGGCGCAGAGTGGTAAGCGGCAGTACTGAAGTCCAAGCTCTGTTCACGACCTGAGTTCGATCCCGATGGAAGTCAATTTCAGGTAGCCGGCTCAAGGTGGACTCAGCCTTCCATCCTTCTGAGGTTGGTAAAATGAGGACCCAGCTCGCTGGGGGTAAAGGGAAGATGACTGGGGAAGGCCCTGGCAAACCACCCCATAAACAAAGTCTGCCTAGGAAACGTCGGGGTGTGACGTCACCCCATAGGTCAGGAATGACCCGGTGCTTGCACAGGGGACCTTTACCTTTTTTACCTTTAAGGTTGCCAACCTCTAGGTGGGACCTGGAGATTGCCTAGAATTATGACTCCAGACGACAGAGATCAGTACCCCTGGAAAAAATGGCTGTTTTGGAGGGAGAACGCTAGGGCATTATACCCCTCCGGTGTTCCCTTACCCACCCACCCCAAACTCTGCCCTCCCCATAGCGTTGTCAGCTCTGGGTTAGGAAATACCTGGAGATTTGGGGGGGGGGTGTAGCCTGAGGAGGGAGCTTCTCCATAGGATGGAAATCTCATAAGCTCTACTCAGACTCTCCCAAATGTTTCCACTTGGGATGGAAGTTCCATGCATGCTTAGGGCTGTTTCTGCATTTCCTTTCCTGTTTCCTGCTGGGAGCCGGGTGCACGAAAAGTATCACTTAGCATGAAAGATGTGCTCCAAAATGTCTCAGAGAAAGGGATGGGCTGACAAGGAGTGAGTGACGCTCTGTGGAATATACTATGGAATTTAGGGATACTCCTGAAATTCTCCTTTAAAAAAATATTTTTATTTTATTATAACCACTGTAAATGAGGTGAAGAATCCAGCTTCCGGAGAACCCTGGTGAGTAAGCTTCTAGTCCTCATGACTGCAAAGACACACTAGAGAACTAGGGTTGCCAGGTCCCTCTTCACCACCAGCGGGAGGTTTTTGGGGCGGAGCCTGAGGAGGGCGGGGTTTGGGGAGGGGGGGGACTTCAATGCCGTAGAGTCCCGTTGCCAAAGCGGCCGTTTTCTCCAGGTGAACTGATCTCTATCGGCTGGAGATCAGTTGTAATGGCAGGGGATCTCCAGCTAGTACCTGGAAGTTGGCAACCCTACTTGAGAACACGCAAGGAAAGTCAGAGATGGGTCCAAAGAATGTATGAAATTGTTAATATTTAGACTGCTTTTGTGATATTTTGGACGTTCCTAATAAAGTTATTCATCTGCTGTTCTTTTTGATAAACACAGCTGGCATTTGGCAAGCGTCAATATGTTCCAAGTTGCTCCCACTGGAAACCTCCCCACCCCCAACCTGAGGTTAGTTTGAAAGTCAGACCTCAGCGTGCCATCCCATCCTCTCCGCGGCTTGCGTTGCGAAGGAAGCCCTATTCTGAGGCTGACTTCGTGTTAGGAGGGAGAACGCGTTAAAACATCCTCTTTTAGATGTGTCTTACAGTCGAGGCGTGCCAAATTTCTGCTTTCTGTCGGGTGTGGAAGGCCTTTAACTCATTGGATGCTATCACCAGGGAAAGGACAGGAGAATAAGGTCTTTTATGCATGGCTGTTTCACTCACCGTCACCCCTCCACCGACTTCGGGTCTTTGTTTGGTTTTTTTCTGGCCATCAAATGTTGCCTCATTCTCCCCCTGCATTTCCCTAGGCCATTTATGCAGGGTCGGTTTTGATGCTTGCTCAAAGCTCTTTTTTCTTTAAAATGCCTATTCATGGTCCTGATGCAAAAGGAGAAATTCCACCACCACCCCACTCCCCTGCTCCTTGGTTCCTTCATTCCCATATCCATTAGCAATCGCTGTTTGCATAGCGAACGCACGGCTGAGATTTTGCATGCTTCCTTGAGGGGGTGCTTCAAGGCAGGGGCGGAGCAAACACAAAAGGTTGCGTTAAAGGGGCTCTTAAGAAATGTGAGGCAGGTATGCGCCGGCTTTGCAATCACTTCCTGAATGACGGTTCAGCGTGGAAAAATAAAAAAAATATGTTGGGCACTTCAGCCTGGAATGCACTGCTAGTCACCAAGCATAAATGGCCCCTGGTTTTGCCCAAGTTTTGAGGGACCTGTTTTATCTTGAATTTGAAAATGCGGACAAAACACTGGGAAATGCAGGGGGAGAGCGAGGCGTCCTCTGACGGTCAAATGGCATGTATAATCCAAACAAAGACCCGAAGTCCTTGAAGGGGTACTGGCAAGTGAAACAGCCATGCATAAAAGACCTAAGCGCATGTGGTTCGTGCAGCTTTACAGGCAAAATGTCCTCCTTTGTTTGTGTAACTATGCGCATGCGTGCACATGTATTGTCCAAATGATGCACATTGTTCCACGCTGGGCTGTCCCACTGGGCAGTGGAGGGATAGGCCAGATGGCCTTTTGATTTCCTCCAAAAGCTTTCCAGAAGCGTTCTCCGATCCAGCTGTTAACCAGAGTGTGTCCAGAGCTACAGTATGGAGGCATTTTTTTGTTGGTTTAGAAAAGGAAGGGAGAGAATATGACCAATGTTTATAAGAAACTTAGCACTGTTATCACTCCCGCATTTTTGGAAGCACTAGCTGCCACCAAACATTAAAACAATGACCACTGGGAAATATTAATTCTCTGGATTCTAGATTCCTTGGCTGTAACACTGAACGTCATTTCCCAGGGTTAACAGAGCACGGTGGGTAAGCAGATTCCCGAATCAGATGCAATCGATGGGGCCTCCTGGTAGTGGCCACATCTGCTTCTCGGGGGCGTGGAAGATAGAGGGAGCTTTCTTTTTCCATTCCCAAATAGCAGATTTTAGAGGGCACCTCATGAGACTAAAAGGCAGTAGATTCGAGGCCCTCAAAAAAAACACATACCACCACACGATGCGCCATCGACTTGTGGAACTCACTGCCACAGGATGCAGTGACGGCCACTGTTTGGGACAGCTTTGAAAAGGGGGCTTCGTGGAGGAAAGTCCCACCAACATCTATAAGCCCTGATGGAGAAATGGATCCTTTAGGATTAGGGGCAGAATAAATCTGAGTATGAGTTGCTGGTGGACAACCATAAGGGGGGAACTTTGGCCTCCATGCCCCTGCTTGTCGGACTGGGGGGCACGCAGTTGGCCATTGTGGGAAACAAAATGCTGGGCTAGATGGACCATTGGTCTGATGTGGCAGGGACGCACAATTGTTCTTAACCACAATAGAACCTCCAGGTTCAGAAGCAGTATATCTTGCCTCACTCAGTTGCTGGTCACTGTATGAAACAGTATGCTGGACTATTGGTCTGATCCAGCAAGACTGTTCTTATGCTCTTCCAAAGTGCCCAGTGTCCTGATGCAGTAGGGAGAGACAACAGAAGAAGAATAAACATTGCTAGCGATAACCTTCTCCTGATTTTTAGTTAACAACATTCTGGGTGAATTGTGTATATATATATTCAAGGTCGTCTGTTCCTTCCCTCCCTAGGCATGTGATAAAATAGCAGGCGATAAGAAAAGCAGAGGAATGAGAGGGAGGTGGATTTGGCTCCGTGCCTGTCGAGAAAACTAAAAAGAGGAGGTTTACTTTAGGTGCTAAAAAACTTTTAACCCTACCCTGCTCTTACTACAAGTTTGAGAATCTCACCTGGTTACCTGGAGACATGGGCAAGCCCTGGGCAGAGCTGGATACATGCTGGGGGCACAGGAGCACCTGTTAAGGTCAACCTGTCATCTCATCAAATAATTTTGACCTGTCGTCTTTACTTTGGCATATGCTGCAGATTCTGACTCTGGATCAGAGAAAAACAGCTAAGGACTAACACATACATGGCTTTTGGGAGCAGTGATTCTTGGTTCCCCACCTAAGTAATCTGGCAGCCAAAAAAATACATGCAGGTAAGGGTGAGAGATATGGATTGGGGCAGGAGGGCTTTACTGTTCCCACCATGCTGTTTCATAGAATCATAGATTTGCAAGGGACCCCAGGGTCATCTAGACCAACTCCCTGCACAATGCAGGAAATTCACAACTACCTCCCCCCCATACCCCCCCCCAGTGACCTCCTACTCCATGCCCAGAAGATGGCCAAAAAAATCTGGCCTGGAGGAAAATGACTTCCTGACCCCAAAGTTTCCTCGATCACAAATGACCCCGACTGCTTTGAGCTCCGGGAGGGAAAGAAGACAGGCATAATATGGGCACCAGTCTTTTTTCCTCACCAAGTACTTAAAGCAGCCAAAGAATGAGGGGCATTTCTGATCAGGGAATTAACATGGTGGGGGTACATCCCTCTTGCCTCAGCATCACAGCCCCAACCCTGTGACACCCTGTGAGATAGGTGGGGCTGAGAGAGCTGTGACTAGCCCAAGGCCACCCAGCTGGCTTCATGTGGAAAAGTGGGGAAACAAATCCAGTCCACTAGATTAGCCTCCGCTGCTCATGTGGAGGAATGGGGAATCAAACCCGGTTCTCCAAATTAGAGTCCACAGCTCTTAACCACTGCACCACTACACAGTGTGGTGTAGAGATTAGTGTGTGGCAGAAGAAGGAGTTGGTTTTTATATGCCAACTTACTCTACCACTTAAGGAAGAATCAAACCGGCTTACAATTCCCTTCCCTTCCCCTCCCCACAACAGACACCCTGTGAGGTAGGTGGGGCTGAGAAAGTTCTAAGAGAGCTGTGACTAGCCCAAGGTCACCCAGCTGGCTTCGTGTGTAGGAGAGGGGAAACAAATCCGGTTCACCAGATTAGCCTCCGCCGCTCAGGTGGAGGAGTGGGGAATCAAACCCGGTTCTCCAGATCAGAGTCCACCGCTCCAAACCACCGCTCTTAACCACTACACCACGTTGGCAGGAAACAGCCATGCATAAATGGCCTCAGACTCTGCCTACCCAAGGTGAAATCTTTTGAAATCGACTCCTCGTCTGATTCCCTGCTCAGCGGTCCGTGTGCGCGTTACAAGATGGCCTTTCGGCACATTCCATCCTGCTGAGTTCCAAGGCTCAGAATTGATTCACAGCTCGGGAAACGGCTGTTTGTCTTTTGTGTGCCCACGGCGGCAGTTTCCCTTCGGGTTCTTCCAAAGCCCCGACATCGAGCATACACAGCCTGCACTGTTCCCTGGACCTATTGTGTATTGGGAGGCTTCAAGGATGTCTTTTGAGGAGACCAGGTGGCTTGGCTGGTCAAGGGCTCTTTTGCCGTGAGCAGGGAAGATAAGCAGTGTTGGAGGAAGATTCCCCCCCCCCAAAAAAACAGGGCCATTAAAAGCTTCGTTCTCATAAAATACAAGCTGGGTGTCCTCTGTCTACCAGCTTCTGCCTTTCTACTCTTGGAAAAGTTTCCCTGCTGTGTGTAGAAGGAAGAAAGAAACACCTGGCAGCTATCCAGAGGCTGACAGTAGCTTGCTAAGAACTTCCTCCATCTGATGTCTACTGTATGATAAGAAGGAATAGCCCGGTGGCAGGTGCCAGGCATGGGAGATAAACTTCTAAAACTCTTCTTCTGTTGTTGCTGATATAGATCTGTCATGCATCTCATAGTAATACAGAGAAAACCATCATAATTAGGACAGAGTGAAAAAAAGAGGGGAGGGGCTGTGGCTCAGTGGTAGAGCATCTGCTTGGCATGCACAAGATCCCAGGTTCAGTCCCCGGCATCTCCAGTTAAAGGGACTAGGCAAGGAGGTGATGTGAAAGGCCTCTGCCTGAGACCCTGGAGAGCCGCTGCTGGTCAGAGTAGACAATACCGACTTTGATGGACTAAGGGTCTGATTCAGTATAAGGCAGCTTCATGTGTTCATGTGTGTTCAAGAGGGAGCTTTTTTGCAAACAATTTCACATGCCTTTCCCCCAGAAGACACACCGGTCCTGTTTCAGAGATCGCTTGAAGCACCAACAAGCGTTTCCCCATTTGGAAGGAGGACAGGAAAGCCCTCGCTTTGGTTTGGCTTCGTGACATCGTCCCGCTAACAGCCAAACCTGATTGGCTGCATAGTACCCTCAGTAAGCCTATCAGATTTGGTTCCATGAGGGCATCATAAAGCCAAATCAGAGTGAGGGCAGCATTTCCTGGCCAGAGGAGACTCTGCCTTTGCTTTTGATATGGTGCTGACCTCTCAAAGGCTGAAAGTATCATCCAGCATTACTGTATCTATCTGAATCTCCCTGGCATTCTACACAGTGCATCTTGTGGCAGGGAGTTCCATAAATTATTCCCACATCATATAAAGGTGCATTAGCACCCTTAACAGCCCGTCGTAACTGGATCTTGTCAGATCTCAGAAGCTAAGCAACGCAGCTGTAGTTAGTACTTGGATGGGAGACCGCCAAGGAAGTCCAGGGTTGCTGTGCAGAGGAAGGCAATGGTAAACTGGACATCTGGACATCTCTTGCCTTGAAAACCCCGTGAGAGGTTGCCACAAGTTGGATGCGACTTGATGGCTAGGGTTGCCAACCTCCAGGTGGTGGCTGGCGGTCTCCAGCTATTACAACTGATGTCCAGCAGACATAGAGCAGTTCACCTGGAGAAAATGGCCACTTTGGCAGTTGGACTCTATGGCATTGAAGTCCCTCCCCTCTCCAAATCCCGCCCTTCTCAGGCTCTGCCCCCCAAATCTACAGGTATTTCCCAGTCTGGAGCTGGCAACCCTATTATTTCTGAATTCTAGTATTATGTTTGTGTGTGAGAGAGGGAGGGAGAAAGGGAGGAAAATTCCATTCCCTTCACACAGAAAAAATAATATGGGGGTGTGTGAAGCCGTAGGGCTAGTAAATACGTTCAACTTTCTCTCCCCCCCCCCCCCACTGTTAGTTTTGGATTGCTTTTCATTATTCTTCAATGGACCGACTTGGTGCTACCCTTCGGCTTTCTCTCAGTAGTTTACATTCTGGCTCCGAGCACTCAGTACGGGTTTAGCATTGAAATGGGGTCATTAATCCTAGCTCTTGAGCCTGGACCAAGTTTGCCTCTCTACGTGTGTGTGCCGAACACAAGGTAACCGTTCCAGCCCCCGCATCCTATCCATCACCGAGATTTCATCACAGACCGGGCTTCGGCTGCGCTGGAAAGATGAAGAGAAAGAAAAACACCATTTTTCTTCTTTGGAGCCTTGGCTCCCTACGCGTGGATACCGTATTTGCTCTAACTTTCCAGCCACTGTCTGCGGGAGTCGAATTTGACACCAGCATAGAAGGAGTGATGGGACTTGAACTCGGGACTTTGATTCCTGGTTTGAGCCCTTTATTTCTTTCACTAACAGAACAACCACTTTTCAACTTTTGTTCATAAGGTAGCCTAAGTTTGCCAATGCCAGTTTAGAAAATTCCTGCTGATTTGGGAGTGGAGAATGGGGTTGACTTTAGAAGAAGAGTTGGTTTTTATATGCCAACTTTCTCTACCACTTAAGGAAGAATCAAACTGGCTCACAATCGCCTTCCCTTCCCTCCCCACAACAGACACACTGTGAGGTAGGTGAGGCTGAGAGAGCTGTGACTAGCCCAAGGTCACCCAGCTGGCTAGCCTCTGCCACCCATGTGGAGGAGCGGGGAATCAAACCCGGTTCTCCAGATCAGAGTCCACTGCTCCTAACCAATGCTCTTAACCACTGCATCACGCTGGCTCCCTTTAGGGAGGAAGATCATTAGGGATGTGATGCCATAGAGGCCACCCTCCAGGGGAAAGGATCTCTGTAATCTGGAGATCAGTTGTAATTACCCTACACGTAGGGTTGCCAACCTCAAGGTACTAGCTGGAGATTCCCTGCTATTACAACTGATCTCCAGCTGATAGAGGTCAGTTTCCCTGGAGAAAACGGCCACTTTGGCAATTGGACTCTATGGCATTGAAGTCCCTCCCCTCTCCAAACCCCGCCCTCCTCAGGCTCCGCCCCAAAAACCTCCCGCCGGTGGCAAAGAGAAAACTGGCAACCCTACCTACACTAATGACCTCCCCAGTTCATCTTCTCACTGCGTGTTTTCTCCCCCCCCCCCCTCAAGAGGTTGCCTCTCCAACCAATTGTGGGAAAAATACAACATGAACTTTTTGTCTGATAAATATTTAGAGAAAGCCCGCCTCCCATGAGGAGGTGAGTGGCTCCTCATCCTCGCCAAGCTGATGGCCTTGGGTGTCTTTCGTGTCTCGCCGCTAAGGAACGCCAAAGTCGGGCCCTGGTTGAAGGAAGGAGGGCACCGTTGTGTTTGTGTAGCAAAAGTTCTCTCTCCGCAAGCTGCGTCATCCGCGAGGAAGGGGGTGGAATCGCCCGCCCACTCCGTTGTCCACTGCCTCGGAGGCCAAAAGTGACCCAAGCCGGCTGAGGAACAACAGTCGCTTATCTGCAAAAGAAACAGGGATTGTTCGGCTTTTCCATTGCGGGGTACCAAGGCCTTGCCCGTCCGCGCTCATGGAATGACAGATATTTCTCTGATCCCGCACGGATGAAACTGAAGGTCGGCTGAAACAACAGCCCAGAGGGACATTTCTCTTAACTACTGACGGAGACCCCCAGCAGACGGGCTGCACAAACTCCATTGAAACAGAGAGAAAGAGGGTTTATGGGGGTCTGATTTTAGAAGGGTCCATGGAGGAGGGGGGCCCAAATTCTCTATGCACCCAATATTTCACTGAACGACTCAAGCTAACCCGATCTTGCTAGATCTCAAAAGCTAAGCAGGGTCGGCCCTGGTTAGTACTTGGATGGGAGACCACCAAGGAATACCAGGGTTGCTACGCAGAGGCAGGCAGTGGCAACCTACCTCTGTTCATCTGCCTTGACCTGGCTAGCTGGATCTTGGCTGCTAAGCAGGGTTGGCCCTGGTTAGTAGTAGAAGAAGAAGAGTTGGTTTTTATACCCCAATTTACTCTACTGAAAGGAGTCTCAAACCAGCTTACAATCACCTTCCCTTCCTTTTCCCACAACAAACACCTTGATTCTATGACCTTAGGCAGTTTGTGAGAGGGAGGGCATCTTGGCCATCCTCTGGGCATGGAGTAGGGGTCACCGGGGGGTGCAGGGAAGGGAGTTGTGAAATTCCTGCATTGTGGAGGGGGTTGGACTAGATGACCCTGGTGGTCCCTTCCAACTCTATGATTCTATGATAGATGGGGCTGAGTTTGGAGAGAACTGTGACTAATGCCATGATTTCCCCCCACCCGGCCCAAATGAATCTGGAGAAACTCCAAGGCAGCCCTATAGAAGAGGCGTCACTCAGGGACCTCTCTGGGTGACTGGGGAATAGTAAATGTTCTGAGACTTGCAAGATACTCACCTGCTCCCCAAGTACTTTTATGGGCATTGCTGTTAGGCAGAAAACTTTTGCTCCCAAGTTATGGTTTGCAGAGACACAAAATGCCCAATTCAAGGGAAGGAGGAAATGAGCACTGTTGGCTGTGCAAAGGTGCTCTATTTTTATCCACTTTCCTGGCGTTTTCCTTCTCAGTTGGGCTCCTGGCTGTGCCAAGGGAAATCGGAAAACGCCGACTACCTTTTCCCTTGGACCTTACAAAAATCCGCCCAGTGGAGACTGGAAGAGACACAAAGTTCGTCAAGGCATCACGTTCTGAGCGCCGGCCTAGTGAACAAGCCAGCCCCGGCTTCTTAAAATGGCCACAGACGTTCAACAGGTGCAGCTTCCCCCAACTCTCCAAGCTCAAAGGGCTCCATCAGTTGAATTTCTGTCTGGTACATAGGTCCCAAGGTTATGGGATTTGTAACAAAGCCCAAACCCTTCAAAACAAATAGAGAAGGAATGAAGGGTGGTTAGTAAATTGTTTAAGGGGTGAGGGATCCGGGGCCTTTAACCAGCCGGAAATTCAACAGATATCACTTTCTACAGCCATTTCAGGCTAGGATTTGTACACAGAAGAGCATAGGGTTGCCAGGTCCCTGTTCGCCACTGGTGGGAGGTTTTTGGGGCAAAGCCTGAGGAGGGTGGGGTTTGGGGAGGCGAGGGGCTTCAGTGCCATAGAGTCCAATTGCCAAAGCAGCCATTTTCTCCAGGTGAACTGATCACTATTGGCTGGAGATCAATTGTAATAGCAAGAGATCTCCAGCTAGTACCTGCAGGTTGGCAACCCTAGAGCAGCAGTGGAAAATCACCCTCCACACAAGGCTTTGTGATTTATCAGACCAGTAAAAATTGTACCAAGGCTTTGCGTAAAATTATTTTCAAAACTTTTCCAAGCCCTCCCGGTCTAGGGTTCCTAAAATTTTGCACCAACCAAGACACCCGGAAATCTCGGTCGCCATTTGGTGGCGCTTCAAACCCCAAAGGGAAACTCGGCCGCCGTTTTCCTCCGAAGTACGAGATTCACCTGAGACAAACTCCTTTCTGTCCGCGCAAGCTTCCAAGGCCTGCGTCGATGCCAGAGCCGGGCACCCCTTCCCCGGAGGCCGCTTACCTCATGCGGTTTCCATGACGCTGCATGCCCGGGCAGACACACGGCCCACGTCGCCCGGCCTCGGCTGGCAAGGAACAAACCGCTCATTCTATTTTAATCCTGACCGATGCTGGGGCCCTTGCTCACCGGGTAGGGGCGAGGGCATGAAAAAGGGACCTTTTTCGGTCAGCCAAGGTCACTCTGGACTTTGAGAAAATGTCTCTGGGGGCGTCTCGGCTCTCATTTTCCCCAAACAATGACTGTCTGAACCATTCCTTTCAAGACCATCCAAAACAAAACCATGGAAGAACATGACATAAGAACAGTCCCGCCTCATCAGACCAAAGTTTTGGCTCGTTCCTAGGGTTGCCAACCTCCAGATACTAGCTGGAGAATTCGTGCTATTACAACTGATCTCCAGCTGAGAGAGATCAGTTCCCCTGGAGAAAACGGCCGCTTTGGCAATTGGACTCTATGGCATTGAAGTCCCTCCCCTCTCCAAGCCCTGCCCTCCTTCAGCCCCATCCCCAAAATCTCCAGGTATTTCCCAACCCAGAGCTGGCAACCCTGGAGTTTTACCTGGGATTCAAGGGTCTCTTGACCCACACTTTTCTGTTCCAAATCCTAAAAATGCGACACACGTTGTTTGCCCTGGAGAAAATCCTGGGGTTTCCGGAGTACCGCAGAATCACCAGCAGAAATCCGGATGCATCTGAGTCCCTGCCCCTTGAAAATGCTGCTTTGTAATTGGCGGTAGTGCTTACTGTGAGAGAAGAACGTCACGCGCACACTCAGCTCCCCTCTCCCGTGCTTTGGCTTATGCATGGAAATGGGGACAATTTACTTTTTAATCTGATCTAGATGACATTACTAATACAGAGAAGTGTAATTAATTATATCAATAGATTATTTTAATTGAAACTTAATTGAGATATATGAATAATTAAGATCAGATCATATCACGATGGGATATAATACTTTATTAAGAGGCGGACGGAGGTGATGGGGAAGTCAAAAGATTTTCCTTTATTTTTTATTTTATTAAGTACTTAAATAACTATAGCAACATTACTTATGATTTAGTTTTTCATATTACTTTCATTGTTGTTTCTTAACATGGAAAATTTATATTATAAAAACCAATAAAAATTTCTAAAAAAAAAGAAAAGAAATGGGGACAATTTGACCCAGGCTGATCTCAGGGCAGATCGAAGAGTTACGTTACAACAGGATCGGGAAGACCCGGACATTGTGCAGGCTGGGCGCAAGGTCATCTCTAAGGGCTGGAAAATTCATTCATAACCCCAACGAAAAACCGAGACCAACCAGCGGAGAAAGTAAGTCAAAGTGCCCATGCATAAAAGACCATCGAGAGGCCAAATCCTTCTCCTGCTGTGGCCCCCGCAACTGGCATTCAGAGTATACTGCCTGTGAACATGGAGGTTCTATTTACCTATCATGACAAATAGTCATTGTGGGGCATATCCTCCGTTCATTTGTTTATTCCCTTTTGAAAGCCTTCTATTGGCCATCGCTGCATCTTGCGGCGAGTTCCGTAAATTGGTTTCACAGCGTATGAAGAAATATTCCCTTTCCGTCTGTCCTCGAAGGTACCGACCATCAACTTCTTTAGGTGCTCCTGAGTCCCAGTATTTGGGGAGAGGGAGAAAAATGATCTCGCCACACGGTGCATCCTTTTATAATCCCTTTGGCCTTTTATCACGAATCTCTTCCCCTTTAGCTGCTCCCCCTCCAACCAGAAAACCAGACAAGCTCTTGCTAATTCGTTATTTGGGAATATCCATAGCTTTCCACTGCAAACGAAAATTGCAATACTTGAGGGCTGCCATATCATTATGTGATTTGCTGCGGAAATTACCGTGCGATCAACAAAGTCATTAAACTAACGATTCGGATCACCATTATACTATTACAAGCTGGGGGCTGATGAGGTATTATGTGCGGGGAATACAACTGGATTCTTCTCCCACATACACACATGAATCTCTCCTCCGGGATTAAGTTTGAACTCAGGAGACCAAACTGGCCCATTTCTCCATCACTATTTTTCTCTGTGTGTCTTTAACTGGTTCTCAACATTCTTTGCCTCCGGGAGCATGCTCAGACTTCATCAGGACATCCTGCTTTAAAAAAAGAATCATTTTGGTCCATATAAACTCATATTTTTCTGCTGTTCTTCAAGTAGGTAGAAGCCCCTGCCAAGTTTGTGAGTATCGGCATGGTGTCGTGTTTGTGAGAGCCAGCGTGGTGTGGTGGTTAAGAGCGGTGGTTTGGAGTGGTGGACTTGGCATTTAAAACCCAACTCTTCTTCTTCTTCTTCTTCTTCTTCTTCTTCTTCTTCTTCTTCTTCTTCTTCTTCATCATCTTCATCTTCATCATCATCATTTTCATCTTCATCTTCCCTCCTCCTCCTCCTCCTCTTCTTCTTCTTCTTCCTCCTCCTCCTCCTCCTCCTTCTCCTCCTCCTCCTCCTCCTCCTCCGGCCGATGTTAATTGATGTTTAGTTGACTGATGTTTTAATCAATCAATCTAACCAATTATTCAACAAAACGTTCTGGGTCCATGAAGAGGCGACTAAGGAAAGGAAGTCAAACACTGAGAAGCAAAGACATAGACCAAGAATTGCAGGAACAAACTGACCCGGCCGTGTCCCCAAAGCGTTTCCATTCCCATCAGGCAAAAATCAGTAACCCACAGGGAGCAGGTGTGATAACTAAAAGAGCCTGCCGTGCCCTATTGAACTTCCCAACATCCGGAGTTTGTCTCTGAGAGACCCCTGATGCGGTTCCTGTTTCTTAAGAGTTTCGGCCAAAGATGTTTCTTTTTTTGTTTATTTGTATGTTATCATGAAACAGAAAGAGGAAAAAAAGAAGAAGAAAAAAACCCTGCGCGTTTGGTATCCTGTGGTCAATCAGCCCATCTGCAACGGGGCCATTCCTAGTCTCCTGGGTAAATATTGAATCTGGCTGCCAGTAAAACAACACAAAGATTTCCAAAGCACAGTTTGTTTGCTTGGCTAAATTTGGAGAAGGCTTTTCAAATATCTTTGCAGTCCTGGGAATTAAAAGCCCTTATTTGTCAATCATGGAGGCAGAAGTCCTGGAAAAGAACCAGCAGATGTCCTGGGGAACTCTCCTTCCTAATCCGCAAACAGGTTTCTCAATTACCTTCCTTATGCCATCCAGAAATTACAAGGGGGTTGCAGAGATGTGTGAAATTTGCGATGTGGATCTGGAACATAACGTGGTATTAGACTTCTGAGGTCAAATGCTGGGACATGACTCTTGGCTCCAGATGGAGACTCTACATAGGGTTGCCAACCTCCAGGTACTAGCTGGAGATCTCCTGCTATTACAGCTGATCTCCAGCCGACAGAGATCAGTTCCTCTGGAGAAAATGGCCGCTTTGGCAACTGGACTCTATGGCACTGAAGCCCCTCCCCGAACCCCACCTTCCTCAGGCTCCACCCCAAAAATATCCCGCCAGTGGCAAAGAGGGACCTGGCAACCCTAACTATACAAGGGGCAGTGAGTGACCGTATTTTTGTCTGTGTGGTCTGTGTATACGTTGTGTATTTACTACTCCATAGCTCATTTCCTTGATCTGGGGCTTGGGGCGCAGACTTTTTTTAGGGGTGGAAAGGAATAAAGGTCATTACGATTTTTAAACATTGCAATCAACTGTGCACTCTTGAGCACTTCTGAGCTTTTTTTGCATTTTCAGGACATTAGAGGGCATTTAAAGTCTGCCAGTGTGTATATGCACTGGCACATCAGTGTATATGCACTGGCACATGCACAGTGTATATGCACTGGCACATCAGCACATAATGTTCCACATCTAAAGCGCATTGCTCACTCGCCCTTATCTCTTTCTTCTTGTATACAATTCTTGTTTGTCTGAGGAAACGTCTTTCATGGGCTTCCTCATATTTGTGGCTGTTGGAGGTCACCCAACCGAGTCAAGCGTCACTCGCGCATCAGTCGCACTGTGCCACACTTCCCGACACAACCGAGACATTTGTCGCTGCAACATCCGAGAACTAGAACAATATCCTAGCAAATAAAATCTGCCCTACGAGTGACCTGAAAACGTTTTGAGCTCGTATCTTGATCTCTGAGGCTACCCGTGAAGCTCATTGTGGCTACAGATTGGGGAAGGAGAACATGATTCTCCACACAAACACACTGATGTGCTGTGATTTTTTCACAGGTTTCTATTTGGGAGTCTTAAGCCTCATTCTTACAGAAGTACCACTTCAGATTGCAAGTGGAATCTCATAAGGACATAAGAAAGGCCATGCTGGATCAGGCCAAGGTCCATCAAGTCCAGCGGTCTGTTCACACAGTGGCCAACCAAGTGCCTCTAGGAAGCCCACAAACAAGATGACTGCAGCAGCACCATCCTGCCTGTGTTCCACAGCACCTCATACAATAGACATGCTCCTCTGATACTGGAGAGAACATAAGAACATAAGAAAAGCCCTGCTGGATCAGACCAAGGCCCACCAAGTCTAGCAGTCTGTTCACACAATGGCCAACCAGGGGCCTCCAGGAAGCCCCCAAACAAGACGACTGCAGCAGCACCATCCTGCCTGTGTTCCAAAGCACCTAATATAACAGGCATACTCCTCTGATCCTGGAGAAAATAAGTATGCATCATCATGACTAGTATTCATTTTTACTAGAAGCCATGAATACCCTCCTCCATGAACATGTCCACTCCCCTCTTAAAGCCTTCCATGTTGGCAGCCATCACCACATCCTGGGGCAGGGAGTTCAACAGTTTTGCTATGCGTTGTGTGAAGAAGTACTTCCTTTTATCTGTTTTGAATCTCTCGCCCTCCAGCTTCAGCCGATGACCCCGCATTCTAGTATTATGAGAGAGGGAGAAAAGCTTCTCCCTGTCCACTCTCTCCATACCATGCATAATTTTATAAACCCTGGAGAGCCACTCCAGTCTGAGTAGATGATACTGACCTTGATGGACTGATGCTCTAATTCAGTATAAGGCAGCTTCATGTGTGCCTGGTAGGGTTGCCATGTGGGAATTGAGAGAGTGAAGACAAAGACTCGGTGTCAAGGAAAACAGACCTCTGGTCCCAGAGCTGCGTTTTATTTATAGCAAGTAGTAAATAACAGTTGCTTGTAACTTGCAACTGTTGTGAGTAACCATGGTAGCGGCAGAGATAGCAAACTAGGTCAGCCGAGCATATATGGTGCAGGAACTAGAACCCTTTGTCTATTGTTCTACCCCCCCCCTCTACGGAGGAGGGGCAGCCTCAGTGACGTGGCCTGCCAGCCATCACCTGACTGCCCCACCAAGGCCGTGCATGGTATAGCGGCAGTTTGCCAACTCGCTAAACACGGCCTAGTGGTCATAGCGGTGGTCTGCCAACTTCGCCAGAGGGCCACAACCCTACACTTCCCCCTTTTTCGTTTTAAGCTGATGATATGCATAATACAGAAAGTGACGTTGCACATGCTCCTTAGAGAAAGCACACATATTGTAAAGACCAGGAAGACATTGGACAAAGCACCCCAATGCAATAAAACCAGCAATGATTCCAAGTAACGCTAAAAAAGTTGCTCGCAGCCACCCAAAGTCAGGTAGCCAGCTGGTCAACCAATCAAAAAGACCAGGAGCTCCGGAAGTAATAACATTGTTAGTGAGCATATGACGCAATTTCTCCAGCTCGTCCTCAATGGTTTTGTTGAGGTCATGGAATGTGACTTTGCAACCTGCCTGACCAACAATTTTACAAAACCCACCTTGACGAGCCAGGAGAAAATCTAAGGCAAAGCGATGCTGTAAGGTGATTTGATGCAATTCAGAAATCCCTTGCTGTAAATCTTGAATTAAGCGGCTTGTAGCATTAACAGTCATTTCTAACCTACAAGTGAGGCCTAAGATGGAACGGCGGTTCTCCTGGGCAATGATCCCTGGGTAGCTCCCCAGAGTCAAAATCCCAGTAAGACCAGCCCCTATGGCGCGACCCCAGTCGCTTCCCCCACTGAGTTGGGCGTCCACAATAACCTCATCGGAACACCCGGGGCCAAGGGGGGCCGCTGCGGCACGCCTCACTTTGTGATTGGCTAAAGGTGTCCCAGAAGCATCCAGGACTTGGACTGGTAAGGTAAGATACCCAAGAGCTGCACACTGATATTTCCCAGGATGATAGTTGGTAGCCCACCCTGACCCCCAAAAGAACCAAAGGTTGGGGTCTCGGATGAGCCAATTGCCACAAATGCTTCCGGATGTGAGCAGGGAAGCATTTGGGGAAAACATCGGTAAACGGTGATACAACTGTTGTGTGGTAGTGTTCATGAGATGGAGATTGGGTTGGAAAGACGAGTTAAAGGTACCCCAAAGGTAAAAACGGTCAGAACAAGCAGTATAATTGGCTGCATTATTTCCCACATCTGATCAGCAGCAGTCGTATAAGTCCAGTGGGAAAACAGAGGATTGCTAGCATAACATCAGAAGCACAACCCAGGTAGGTAGCGATGAAAGCGAAACCTTTGGAAAGGAGTACTGTTCCAGTGAGGGTCAGTGGTGGAGGCAAACAGCATGGAGTGGTTCAAATGTTGTAGTTCAGACAGAACCAGTTCAGGAGAGTTAAAGGGAGGAGGCAAAAAGGACATAGCAGAGGCAGAGAGAGGAGGCTCATAAATCAGAGAAACGTTCTTGCCATGAAAAGCAAACATGTAAGAAGCATGACGAACCCATAAGTTCGGGGCAGAGGACTCATGCTTGACCCCCTGCACTCCAGAGCTCAGGAGACAAAAACACAAGATGATCATAACTGAGTTCACAGTCAGCTGAGCAAAAACAGCAGCCAGAAAGTTCTCTGGGGTCATAGGCAGGTGCTGCTTAGCCAACTCCTGTTGGGCTTGCTCAGACAAGCCTTTGAGGGCCCCCCAAGTTACTGGAGGGCTCGATCTGCGACGACCACGACGCCTCTCGGCCATGGGCTCAGGGTCCACCAACTGAAGGCGGAAGTGAGGAATCAGGTTGGCTGGAGGACTCGGGTCGGGGGGAATCAGGTTGGCTGGAGGACTCAGGTTGGGGAGATCCTGCTGCCACGCCATGGAGATCAGGGCGAACACACCGTGCAGGCACCCACAACGGTCCGGTAGATGTTTGGACTGCAGCGTAGCCCCGGCCCCACGTGATGAGAGGCACCGGCCCGTGCCAGCGGGGGTCGGGGAGGCGGCGGTAGCGCACCAGGGGCTGTGGCAGCGGCACGTCAGTCTGGAAGTGCCGCTGAGTCCTAGTAACAAATTTTGAATTAAAAGAGAGAAGGTTAAGATGGTTGAGGGTAAAGAGAGCCTGAGCAAGTAGGCCCTCTCTGTCCAAGAGGGAGAGGCCAACTCCCCCTTGTGTTTTCAATTTGTCAAGCATTCTTTTGAGAGTGCCATTGGCACGTTCCACGATGGCTTGGCCCGTGGAATTATATGGGATGCCAAAGGTATGGCGCACTTGCCACCGATCACAAAAGGCAGCAAAGGCGGAGGAACAATAGGCAGGGCCATTGTCCTGTTTTCAAAGCAGAGGGAACACCCATAACCGAAAAGGCACGAATTAAATGGGCGCAAACGTGCTTAGCCTTCTCACCCTTTTGGGGAGTGGCAAACAGGTAACCAGAATAGGTATCAACAACCACATGGAGAAATTTCCAGGGAGCAAATGGAGGAAATTGAGTCACATCCATTTGCCACAATTGATTGGCTCCAAAACCTCGAGGGTTGACACCAGTGGAAGGAAAGGAAGCCTGTCCAGAACACTGAGGACATGGCTGAATGATGGCAGGGGCTTCTGCAAGGGGCAAGTGAAATTGTTTTGCCAAGGCCTTGGCGTTTTGGTGATGCATGGCATGGCTCTCAATGGGGGAGAGAGCTGCATAGGAAACAAGGGAGTCAGCCCGGGCATTTCCTTTAGAGATGATGCCAGGAAAGGGCTGACGACTGCGAATGATGATCAACAAACAGCAATCCAGTGCGCTTTGCCGATTGATTGCGCAAAGCAATGAACAGACTCAGGAGATTGTCATCACAGGAAGGAGACACGTAGCTTCCTTCCACCTGAGAAATGACATTACACACATACAAACTATCGGAGATGAGATTGACTGCATCATGAGGAAAAAGACCAATGTGACAAACATGAAACAAATTTCCAGAAGTATTTGAAAAAGTAAAAAAAAAGGACTAAGCAAAAGAAAAAAAATGTGGAGATTTTTTTATAATTTCCATTAATTTTAGTATAGAAGTGCAAAACGCAAAAATAAAATGGGCCCATACAAAGGGACCCTAAAAGGACAAAAAGTGTTAGAACTGCAGTTGACTTAAGCACAGAAAGTTATTTCCAAGGAACAATAGAACCTTTTAAACAACTAATTCTTTGGTCAGGAGATGCTACTGAAGGTCTTTGCCGTAGCAACGGGAGGGGAGTACAGCGAGCTGGCTGGCATAGAATTGTTGCGACTTTAAGAATGTGAACGTGTTTGTGTGCTGTTTAGGCACACTGAGTGAAGTGTGTAGCAGAGAAACAGAGAGCAGGAGAGAAAAAGAGGGGGAAAGGTTTATGGCATGCAGATCCAGAGGCCAAAGTGCCCTGGGTGTCACACCCACAAAGACAGCATAAACATTCAAATATATACATTTTAATGGCTGGTGGGAAACTTCTGCAGTTAATTGCTTCGATGCAGATGTAGTCCAATTAAACATAGTTACCACTGTAGAATCATTCACATTATTTATACAATCCATTTCTTTCACTGACTTTGTTATTAAGATTTCATCTTACCACGTGTACCATGAGCTGCAGTCTCATGTTCCCACCTTCCTTTGAAGAACTACATTGTAAATTCATTAGTTTCTCTACACTAGTTGTACATATTATAACCTTCATAACTTCCACCAGAATATGGACATGGGGGTGTCTCCCGGAATGGCCTGGAGAATCTCCCGGAATGGCCTGGAGATTCTCCCGGAATGGCCTGGAGATGTGATTTTTGAGCATCTGGTGCATGCTATTGCCGTTGCAGACACTTATGGATATTTTGGGAGTGTGAGGTGACCTAATAAGTCCACAAAAATGGACTTATAGACAATGTGACTGTTGAGTTTTAAAGGCAAAATATTTTTGATCTTGAGGCTGTAAGGTCAATGATAGCCATATTACGAGGGATCATGTTCGGGTTGGGCAAGCCACACTGTAAGGCACCCATTGGTTCGATAATTTTATTGATGGCGCGCAAATCATGCTTTGAACGCCATTTGCCAGATTTCTTTGTTGATGACAAACACTGGAGTATTGTAGGGACTAGTGGAAGGAACCAAATGACCCTGCAACTAGGCGTTGCAAAGCTTCCAATTTTTCACCAGGCAGTAGCCATTGGTCGATCCACACATAGTCTGTAGAAAGCCATGATAAGGCAAGGGCACGAGGCTTAGTCATTAGTGACTAAAGTAGCCTCCTAGTGAGACAAAAGGTCTCGCCCCCAAAGATTGACTTTAAGTGGGACGACAATTGGAGTCACGTACCCCACCTGCTGGTCAGTTGTGGTAGTGACAAGGAGAGGCCGACCACTTTGTTGTGCCGGCGTGGAACCCCCCACCCCCCAGACAGCAGCTGACTGTTCTAGAGGCCAGGAGGGGTCCCAATCCTGAGGGGTGATCACAGAAACATTAGCACCAGTATCGAGAAGACCTCTTAATTTTTTACCTAGTACCTTATACTCACGGATTGGCTTCTGGTGCCAGATGTTCTCGGTGACCAAGGCAATCTGTAAGGAATCAGAAGAAAAATCCCCCTTGTCCACTCCCGAGGGCGGGAGCGGCACAAGGTGTGCACAGGAAGCACCTTCCTTTAAATTCAAAGGAAGAGCGCTCCAACACTGCAAAACAACAAATACAATTGTCCTGGACCACAACCTTGTCTGGTGGTACATTGATTCCCTGTTGCTGGGCTGCACAGGTAGGTAAGGCCAGGTATGTGCCAGGAGGAGCCTCAGCACGCATGGAAACAAGGGCAACCTCTCCAGGGAGGGTTTGTTGAAGTGCTTGTGCAACATAGAGTTAGGAGTGTTAGCACCACTCCCTCGGTAGGCTCCCCCACCGGGGGCTCGGCACTTATTCCTAAAGTGATTGGGCTTTTGGCAGTGAAAACAGTGAGATGGCATTTTTAAGCCGATTTACAAAACTTGCATATGACTCATTGGGACTTTGTTTCAAGGCAGAGAAAGATTTACGCAGGTGGATCTCCCTCCCACTCTTCGGAAAGATCCAGGTCCCCATTACAGCGGGCTGCCTGGATTGCCAACGCCACTTTTGATCGAGGCGGTGGACAAGCGGGAGAAGGAGATAAGGGAGCCAAAGACGAGGCTGCAGGGAGGAGAGCCGGATAGGGGGGCGGTGTCACCTCCATAGCAGGTTTCAAGAGCATGTTGTCCGCTGGCGTCCCAGCGCAGACAGCTCTATAAACCTTTTGCCAGGCAAGAATATATTGCACTGGTGCATGGGGCTCACCCTTCAAGTCCCTTCCTATCTGCTCCCAGTCCCCTGGTTTGAGAGTGCCTTCCTGGGGATACCAGGGACACTGACAATCAATCTCCCGTAGGAGATCCTTAAGGTCTGCTGTCGACACTGAGTCCCCGTTATGTCTCACCAATTGATAAAGTTCTTCAGCATGCTTTACCTGCTCTGAAGATAATGTTTCACCCATACTTACCAATGGGGGCCGAAGCCGAGGGGGCCGATGAGCCGTGGGAGCCAAAGAGCTGAGAGTACGCGTAAACCTTTTCCAGTCGTGGTAAGCAGGCGAGACCCAGTGAATCACGTCGAATCACGTCGGCGGCACCAGATGTGGGAATTGAGAGAGTGAAGACAAAGACTCGGTGTCAAGGAAAACAGACCTCTGGTCCCAGAGCTGCGTTTTATTTATAGCAAGTAGTAAATAACAGTTGCTTGTAACTTGCAACTGTTGTGAGTAACCATGGTAGCGGCAGAGATAGCAAACTAGGTCAGCCGAGCATATATGGTGCAGGAACTAGAACCCTTTGTCTATTGTTCTACCCCCCCCTCTACGGAGGAGGGGCAGCCTCAGTGACGTGGCCTGCCAGCCATCACCTGACTGCCCCACCAAGGCCGTGCATGGTATAGCGGCAGTTTGCCAACTCGCTAAACACGGCCTAGTGGTCATAGCGGTGGTCTGCCAACTTCGCCAGAGGGCCACAACCCTACACTGCCAGGTCCCTCTTCACCACTGGTGGGAGGTTTTTGGGGCAGAGCCTGAGGAGGGCTGTGGCTCAGTGGTAGAGCATCTGCTTGGCATGCAGAAGGTCCCAGGTTCAATCCCCGGCATCTCCAGATAAGGGACCAGGCAAGTAGGTGATGGGAAAACCCTTTTCTGCCTGAGACCCTGGAGAGCCGCTGCCGGGCTGAGTAGACAATACTGATTTTGATGGACCAATGGTCTGATTCAGTATAAGGCAGCTTCATGTGTTCATGTGAGGGCAGGGCTTGGAGAGGGGAGGGACTTCAATGGCACAGAGTCCAATGGCCAAAGTGGCCATTTTCTCCAGGCGAACTGATCTCTATTGGCTGGAGATCAGTTGTAACAGAAGGAGATCTCCAGCTAGTACCTGGAGGTTGGCAACCCTAGTGCCAGGCCTCAAGTACAGGCCACCTGGTGAGAATGTTAGAGGCATCCTGTCACAGATGTTATCATAGACAATAGTTTCTGCTTCCCGATTCCAACTTTAGTGCTCAAAAGAAATATGTAACCCATTTACGACAGCACCCATAAAGCATCTTGTTGTTGTTTTTCACCTCTTTGGCTGCGGTCCCCTCATCTTGCATCGACCTCTGCCAGCTTCCTGCCTCGGGGCTTTCGGCTTTGGGTGAAAGATCTAAAGAGCTTGGCTCCGCTTCAAGAGGTTTTTTTTACTGTGTCTTTACGGTCTGTCATTCCCCTCTGCCCTGAACACACGGAAACCCAATTCATCTCCGGGAACGCTAAGGTGCCAAGCGGCAAATTCTGGAAATGGCCACGTTGGACTTCAAAGACTTGGATATCGTCCCGAAGAACAATTATGTGGGGCCGATGAAGGGGAAAGGCCCAGAAAGAAGCCAGTTTGCTACATGCTTAGCTCAAAAGAGGGCTCCTTCTCCCTCAGACAACTATTGAACTGCCAATGGCTTCTCTGTCCATTGAGGGATCCTCGGCCTTCTTTTAGAAGCCAAAACTTGCTGTGTGTAACTAACACCCCCCCCCCCACTTCTCTCCAAGAGAAGAGAAGACTGAGAGGGGATATGATAACCATGTTCAAGTACTTGAGGGGTTGTCATATAGAGGATGGTGCCAAGTTGTTTTCTGTTGCCCCAGAAGGTCAGACCAGAACCAACGGGTTGAAATTAAACCAAAAGAGTTTCCATCTAGACATTAGGAAGAATTTTCTAACAGTTAGAGTGGCTCCATAGTGGAACAGGCTTCCTCGGGAGGTGGTGGGCTCTCTTTCCCTGGAGGTTCTTAAGAAGAGGTTAGATGGTCATAGGAGCCCCGTGGTGCAGAGTGTTAAGCTGCAGTACTGCAGTCCAAGCTCTGCTCAAGACCTGAGTTCGATCCCGACAGAAGTCGGTTTCAGGTAGCCGGCTCAAGGTTGACTCAGCCTTCCATCCTCCCGAGGTCGGTGAAATGAGGACCCAGCTTGCTGGGGATAAAGGGAAGATGACTGGGGAAGGCACTGGCAAACCACCCCGCAAACAAAGTCTACCTTGGAAATGTCTGGATGTGACGTCACCCCATGGGTCAGGAATGACCCTGTGCTTGCACAGGGGACCTTTACCTTTACCTTTTTTAGATGGTCATCTGTCAGCAATGCTGATTCTGTGACCTTAGGCAGATGATAAGAGGGAGGGCCATCTTGGCCATCTTCTGGTCACTAGGGATGTGTGGGGGAGAGGTAGTTGTGAAATTCCTGCATTGTTCAGGGGGTTGGAGTTGATGACCCTGGTGGTCCCTTCCAACTTTATGATTCTGTGATTCTATATCTCCCCATTTCTCCAAGCGGCATCACTGGATTTGATTTCTTGTGGAAAGTAGAGCAATGAAGTTAGTTTAGTTGGGCCAAACTAACCAACAGAATGTAGTAGTTAGAGTAGGAGGTTAGGGACTGAATTCAAATCTCCATTCTTCAGTAGGGTTGCCAACCTCCAGGTACTAGCTGGCGATCTCCTGCTATTACAACTGATCTCCAGCCGATAGAGATCAGTTCAGGGAGGTTTGGGGGGCAGAGCCTGAGGAGGGTGGGGTTTGGGGAGGGGAGGGACTTCAATGCCATAGAGTCCAATTGCCAAAGTGGCCATTTTCTCCAAGTGAACTGATCTCTAATAGCTGGAGATCAGTTGTAATAGCAGGAGATCTCCAGCTAGTACCTGGAGGTTGGCCACCCTAATTGAAGTCCTTCCCCTCTCCAAACCCCGCCCTCCTCAGGCTCTGCCCCCCAAAACCTCCAACCAGTGGCGAAGAGGGACCTGACAACCCTATCTAGGTTGCTTTTAAATGTTGGGGGGAAAGTCTAGCTTAATGCTACCTAGAGAGAGGCTGGGATTCGAACAGAGGACTTTTCTGCTCTGATTCCTAGACCCCATGCTTCCACCACCTCCTCTTCACAATAGCAAGAAATAAATTATTGGAGAAACTGCCTTCTAGAGGCGGTCCTGCCAATTAAAATGTATTTATTAAAATTGCCCGCCACCCCCAAATTATCAATGAGCCTTCTAGTTGATTGATCCGTCAATTAAAACTTCCAAACCAGGTGCTGGGTTGGAGACAAAGAAGAAGAAGAAGAGTTGGTTTTTATATGCTGACTTTCTCTACCACTTAAAGAAGAATCAAACTGGCTTACAATCACCTTCCCTTCCCCTCCCCACAACGGACACCCTGAGAAGATAGGTGAGGCTGAGAGAGCTCGAAGAGAGCTGTGACTTGCCCAAGGTCATCCAGCTGGCTTCGTGTGTAGGAGCGGGGAAACAAATCCAATTCACCAGAGAAGCGTCCGCCGCTCATGTGGAGGAGTGGGGAATCAAACTCGGTTCTCCAGATCAGAGTCCACCGCTCCAAACCACCACTCTTAACCACGACACCAAGCTGGCAAAGGTGTGCCGTGGGTTGCTGAGAAGCCAAATCCAGAGCCTTTCACCCAATCTGGTGCCTTTGAGAACAGGAAACTAGTCCTCTGACCTTAGTGCCGATGCCGCCTCATGCCAGGTGTGTTCGGCCAGCCTGTCCCTCACCCCCCCGCCCCCCCGCCCCCAGCAGAATGATTTCCTTTTGAAGCTGAGCCAGGGAAACGTGGCCGGACCAGCCGCCCTCTCCACGGGCCTGCGCTTCCTCGGCAGGGGAGCTAATCTGTGCCGACAGCAGCTGACGTCTCCGATTGAGAAGAAGCAGAGGAGGATTTGTTGTGACAGAAAGAACTCTTGAACGTGGTCCGCTCTGCAGAGTTGGCAGCAGGGCTGCCGTGCGCAAGCACGAGAGGCCTTCGGCAGAGCCGTCCTCGGGTCTACCTGGTGGTCCAGGCACTCCTGGACTGCACAGTTGTCTAGTGCTTGCTTTCCAAAAATTGCTGGTTCACCTCTTTGATTTCAGCTAGGGATGATCCCGAACCCCTCGTCCCTGCCCAATATTCTGGTTTCGACTTTGCTCCTTCCTTGGCCTTTTATGCAGGGACGTTTCCTGCCAACTGCTTGGGGGCTTCCTTTTAATTATGCATGCCCGTCTGAGGTCGCCTCGCTCTCCCCGCACATTTTGCCTGCATTTTCCAGATTCTGGCTGAAACGGCATCCGGAAAACAAGGGCAGAACGTGCGGGGAGAGCGAGGCGAACTCTGACAGGCGGAAAAGGAATGCATAACCAAAAGGAAGCCCCAAAACAGTCGGCGGGGGGTGACTACAGGGAAACATCCCTGCATAAAAGGCCTCTGTGTGAACCAAACCTTAAAACTTCATTATTTCTACATTATTTTCAATTTCTTCATGCAAAATTTTGAGTAGTTTTTTTTTCCTTTTTTGCCATCAAGTCACAACCAACTTGTGGTGACCCTTCAAGCTGTTTTCAAGGCAAGAGATAAGCTTTGCCTCATTCTGCATAGCAACCCTGGACTTCCTTGGTGGTCTCTCATCAGCGTGGTGTAGTGGTCAGCGTGGTGTAGTGGTTAAGAGTGGTGGTTTGGAGCGGTGGAGTCTGATCTGGAGAACCGGGTTTGATTCCCCACTCCTCCACATGAGTGGCAGAGGCTAATCTGGTGAACTGGATTTGTTTTCCCACTCCTACACACGAAGCCAGCTGGGTGACCTTGGGCTAGTCACAGCTCTCTCAGCCTCATCTACCTCACAGGGTGTCTGTTGTGGGGAGGGGAAGGGAAGGTGATTGTAAGCCGGTTTGATTCTGCCTTAAGTGGCAAAGAAAGTTGGCATATAAAAACCAACTCTTCTTCTTCTTCTCCTCCTCCTCCTCTTCCTCTTCCTCTTCTTCTTCCTCCTCCTCCCATGGCTGACCCTGCTTAGTTTCCAAGATCTGACACAATTGGGCTAACCTGGGCTATCCAGGGTTTTAGGTAGGATGATTTTGAATCTTTCACCCATGCCAATTGAACTCGAAAATCCATATTTGATTTTGCTTCTCTCTTGTGTGTGCCAAATGCTTGATACTTTTTTTTGGCGGGGTGTGTGCTGAGGTGTATTGGTTAGGAGCGGCAGACTCTAATTTGGAGAACCGGGTTGGATTCCTCAACTCCTCCACATGAAGCCTGCTGGGTGACCTTGGGCTAGTCACATTTCTCTTCCAGCTCTCTTAGCCTCACCTACCTCACAAGGTATCTGTTGTGGGGAGAGGAAGGGTGGGAGATTGTAAGGAGGAGGAGTTGGTTTTTATATGCCAACTTTCTCTACCACTTAAGGAAGAATCAAACCAGCTTACAATCACCTTCCCTTCCCCTCCCCACAACAGACACCCTGTGAGGTGGGTGGGGCTGAGAGAGTTGTGACTAGCCCAAGGTCACCCAGCTGGCTTCATGTGTAGGAGTGGGGAAACCAACCCGGTTCACCAGATTAGCGTCCTCCGCTCATGTGGAGGAGCGGGGAATCAAACCTGGTTCTCCAGATCAGACTCCACCACTCCAAACCACTGCTCTTAACCACTACACCACGCTGGCTCTCCGAAGAAACTCCATGTTCATCTATTGCATTCAGATGAAAGACGTGAAATTCTTTTGGCCCCCTTGGAGACTCTGGAAGACAGAAGGACTGTTTTGCTGTGCAGACGTGCTGTCAACTTGCCTCAAAGAGGACGCCGCCGATTTTGCAGGGCTCTGTTTTCCTCCGCACAAAACCCTTCCAGCTCCCAATGAAATCATGTGCCACTCGCCTTTATCGGGAGCCAAGGAAGCGTCCTGTGCCCAGAAGGGATCGTAAATAAAGTTACCCCTCCCTCCTTCCCACCCAGACCAAACTTCTCCTTCGTGCAAAAGGGCACGGATGCCATCCATAAATGTACAAATTGCTACCGATGGCTGTCAGCCAACCTCGGGAAAGACAATAGGGAGTTCATAGCAAGAAAGAACCTATTGTTGGCATGCAAAGATGGACCCCCCCCCCCCAACAGCAAGATCCAAGCATTCTGGAGGGATCCTTGCTGGACTCCGGGCTGCCAATTGTACCCCGCGCAGCAAACGCATCCATTCTGGCTCATTTTTTCCCTTTCCTCCGCCCTGATGGGGTGTGCATTTTTGGCTGGCAAATATAAATAGATATTTTCAAATGATGATTCCCCCCCCTCCCTCCCTCCTTCTCTTCCTTTTAGAGAGTTATGGCCAAGGATCTTCACGCTGAGATAACATAGCCTCCTGCCAAGGGAGAGTTTTGCGCCAAGCCCGTGGTCGACAAGCAAGCAATCAATGGCATGAAGAGACGTCCATCGGTTCCCATGGCAAGGACTGGGTTGGTATGAATGGAGCCAGGCCACCAGCTGGTATAAACACCATCTTGGCTCTGGCACAGCGCGGCTGGTTAGCGCCAGCGGGGGAATCGTATTTTGTTTTGCAGTTCATTTTTGAAGTTTAAAGAGGGAAATTATCTGTACGCTGACATGTTATCGCCCAGGGAAAGTTAACTAAGGTATTGTTTTGAGAGTCACTATAGTAGAACAGGGGTCCTCAATGTGGTGCCCATGGGTGCCATGGCGCCCACTGGCACCTTTCCTGGTGCCCGTTTTAGAAAGCGGGCAGAGTAGCGTTGCCAACCTCCAGGTACTCAGCAAAAGTAGACACTTCTGTGCACAAAATAGCTGCTACCAAAGAAACACAGACTCAATCTATTTAAATGCAAGATTTCAATAACAAAAGGTACTAAGCAACAATTCTATTCAATATTATATTACAAAAAACTGTACAACTATGTAAACTATAACAAGTAAACCAACTAGTGAAGCCATATTTCTTATCTCAACAGGTATACACCATACATATACCAGGTAAGTATCACAATGTTCATTCCTATCAAGTTCTAACAACAATATTATGTCCCAATAGGACTAATCTTCTATATGTTCTTTTTCCAGATGTCAGGCAGAAGAGGAGGACGGCCGTTTCTGTTCTTCTTCAGTTCCTCTTCTGACACCTTATTTCTCCAGTCGGTATAGGTTTTTTAGGTTACACAGTTCCATTCTACACACTCCCCATGGGTAGCAGTAATATCCTTCTGCCTTCCAGAGGCTAGTGTGATTTCATAAGATTCCTCGGTTACAACTGATCCCCAGGCGATAGAAATCAGTTCTCCTGGAGAAAATGCCTGCTTTGGCAATTGGACTTTATGGCATTGAAGTCCCTCCCCTCTCCAAACCCAACCCTCCTCTGACTCCAAAATCGCCAGTTATTTCCCAAGCTGGAGCTGGCAACCCTATCTAGTCATACTAACCATCAATCCCGTGATTTCTTTTTCCTATAACCTTTCGGCTGTACAAAGGAATGTTTGCCTGGTAGCCTGTGGCAGCTTTCCCTGGGTCCAGTTCGATCTTGAAGGGGACGCGTAGTGGAACAGGTCAGGAATCAGCCTGCCATGAGGACTAGTGACTTTCATATAATGATAGCCATGGTTCTCGGGATGCTGGATTTTGTTCCAGGCGCCAAACCTTTGCTTGCACAGTGGGGGAACAATCTGCAGTTGCCTTGATTGTTTTTAGAGTAAACGGAAGCATCTGAAATGGATTTCTTTTCCTCCTCTCATTATCAAGTCTCCCTAATCGGTTCCAGCTGCAAAATCCCAATTTCAGTCCTCATCGTCTGTCAACGGCCTTTTCAGCGTTGGCTCGCTTGCAAGTTTCCATCTTGGGCTGTGAATATTGATTTCCAGTTTTGAAAAGCAAAGCGGCGACCCTTATTTTTATGATCCAGGGGTGGGAAGGGGAGGGTTCTCTGGCTCTCCCATTTGTGCAAGAGGAACGTTAGGCCTTTACCCAATGTATACATTTTCCATTGCTGCGTTATTCTGGCCGGAGAGCTTTTGGAAAAATGTGATCATCTTTCTACAGCGTGTGCGGTTGGGTGAGAGATGCTTCCTGGAGGCTGCCAGAGATGGGGATTTGGGGATAAAAATGATGTTTTCCTTAAAAAAAATTATATGGGCCATGCAAGGAACACCTTGAGCACCATATAGGGTTGCCAACCTCCAGGTACTAGCTGGAGATCTCCTGCTATTACAACTGATCTCCAGTTGACAGAGATCTGTTCATCTGGAGAAAATGGCCCCTTTGGCAATTGGACTGTATGGCACTGAAGTCCCTCCCCTCCCCAAACCCCGCCCTCCTCAGGCTCCACCCCAAAAACCTTCCCTCGGTAGCGAAGAGGGGCCTGGCAACCCTAGCGCCATAAGCATGCCAGAGTAGGCAAATAGCTATTCGTCTCACTTAGGGTTGCCAGCTCCGGGCTGGGAAATACCTGGAGATTTTTGGGGCGGAGGGTGGGGTTTGGGGAGGGGAGGGACTTCAATGCCAAAGCAGCTGTTTTCTCCAGGTGAACTGATCTCTATCGGCTGGAGATCAGTTGTAATAGCAGGAGATCTCCAGCCAGTACCTGGAGGTTGGCAACCCTACCTGTCACTGCCTCTCAGCCTAACTCACCTCACAGGGGTGTTGTGAGGACAAAACAGGGAGAGGAGAGCCATGTACGTCGTTGCCTCTCAAGGTAACCAACCTCACAAGTTTGTTGTTAGGCTCAACAGGGGGATCAGAACCAGGCGCACTGTCCCGAGAGCTTTCTTCTGCACCTCATCAAACACTCTACCATCCCAACCTGTTCCCATCATTCTGGTCCACAGTCAGGGAACGGGGCAGTCGTCTTTTAAACCAAGCAGAATCGGACGTCCCCTAGCGGATCGAGGGCATCGTCTAAAAGCGCCCTTGCCCGGTTTTGGGGTCTCTCTTTGCTTCTCTGTCCCCCTCCTACCCAGTCTGGCAGGCGTAGAGGGTCCTCCCGACTCTACCAGAGCTGAAAGCGGGGTGCGATTTCCGTCCTTTCCCCGGCTCCTCAGAATGCCAAGTTGGCTGATCAGTCATTTTGGGTTTGCTTCTCGCCCTGACTGGCTGGCGCTCTGCGACAGGCCGGCGGCCCAGAGGGTCCTTCAAGCGACGGGCGTTCTGATCCAAAGCGACCTGGTGGAGCGGCCACCAGGCGCTGAGTCGGAATAGGAACCGGGACCTTGTCCTGTGTTGGTTTGCATTTGTGATGGAGTCACTCAAGGGAAGGAGAAGCGTGAAAGATTCCACCTCGAATAACCCCTTTTCTGCTTCTTCTCTAGGGACGTTTCATGCGAGAAACCAAGGGTTCCCAGGTATTGGGGTTTGACCCAAAGTTTTGGGGATTTAGTTCGGGAGAAATAACCGCATTCCTGGCTACAAAGCTAGAACCCCAGGGCCAAGTTATTTTCTGGTGGACCCTTCCCTAGAAAGGATCATTCGGGATTTCATAATGCTGCGCTTTCAACTGAAAAATCCTGCTTCAATTTTGCGTCTCTCTTGGGCGAACCGAACCTGCGATTTGTTGTTTTTCGCTTAGGCAAATGGACTCTATGGCCCATCAGGTCCATCAGTCTGCTCACACAGTGGCCAACCAGGTGCCTCTCGGAAGCCCGCAAACAAGACGACTGCAGCAGCATCCTCTGATCCTGGAGAGAATAGGTATGCATCATGAAGAAATACTTCCTTTTATCTGTTTTGAATCTCTCGCTCTTCAGCTTCACCAGATGACCCCATGTTCTGGTATTACGAATAGGGCTGCTAACCTCCATGTAGTAGCTGGAGATCTCCTGCTATTACAACTGATCTCAGCCAATAGAGATCAGTTCCCCTGGAGAAAATGGCCACTTTGGCAATTGGACTCTATGGCATTGAAGCCCCTCCCCAAACCCCACCCTCCTCAGGCTCCACTCCAAAAATCTCCAGGTATTTCCCAACCCGGAGCTGGCAACCACAATTACGAGAGAGCCTGAGAGCCAGCATGATGTAGTGGTTCAGAGCGGTGGTTTGGAGCGGTGGACTCTGATCTGGAGAACCGGGTTTGATTCCAAACTCCTACACATGAGCAGCGGAGGCTAATCTGGTGAACAGGGTTGGTTTCCCCACTCCTACACACATAGCCAGCTGGGTGACCTTGGACAAGTCACGCTCTCTCAGCCCCACCTACCTCACAGGGTGTCTGTTGTGGGGAGGGGCAGGGAAGGTGATTGTAAGCCGGTTTTATTCTGCCTTAAGTGGTAGAGAAAGTCGGCATATCAAAACCAACTCTTCTTCTTCTTCTTCTTCTATCTGGTATTATGAGGGAGGTTCACATCTATCCTGTCCAGCTCCTTAATTCTAAGTGAGGGAGGACAGGCATCAGTCCTTCAACAGTGGCGGAAAGGAATTCTGTTTGCGCTCAGAGAGGTGCAGCTCTTTGTAACCATATCCCTTGCAAAACCCTGGTGTTGCCCAAGGGAAGGAGGCATGGGATAAATGTAGGGTGGCCAGGTCCCTCTTCGCTACCGGCGGGAGGTTTTTGGGGCGAAGCCTGAGGAGGGCAGGGTTTGGGGAGGGGAGGGACTTCAATGCCACTGAGTCCAATTGCCCAAGCGGCCCTTTTCTCCAGGGAAAGTAATCTCTATCAGCTGGCAATCAGTTGTAGTAGCAGGCGATCTCCAGCCACCACCTGGAGGCTTAATAGAAGGAAGCACCTACACTAACTAGTCACGTTGTGCAAAGGAATAGTAACAAGGTCTTGCAATATATGCAAAATAGTGATGTTATTCAAAAAGTGCAAAAACATGAAAGTTACAATGATATGACGAACTCACACTTATATACATAAGTCTTCCAAAAGGAAGTCAATCTTGTAGGCACAAGCTTTACAAGGTAAGTACAAAAACTTATTTCTCTTAACATTTGTTCTTTCTGCAGGTAGAAATGTTGAAGTGCTGTGGAGGCTGAAACGGATCGGGAGCATTGATTTCATCCGGAAGGACACTCCCGATCTGTTTCAGCCTCCACAGCACTTCAACATTTCTACCTGCAAAAAGAACAAATGTTAAGAGAAATAAGTTTTGTACTTACCTTGTAAAGCTTGTGCCTATCAAGATTAACTTCCTTTTGGAAGACTTATGTATATAAGTGTGAGTCCGTCATATCTTTGTAACTTTGCATGTTTTTGCACTTTTAGAATAACATCACTATTTTGCATATATTGCAAGAGCTTGTTATTATTCCTTTGCACAACCACCTGGAGGCTGGCTGCCCTAGATAAATGGGTGTGGTTACGGTAGGAAGGGGGCTCAAATCCCCTTTTTACCTGCCCAGGGATCTTTTTCTTTTCCCGAGCGATACCACCAGTCGGCACAGGGATTCCTTAAATCCGCGGAATTATTTTGGCCAGTCTGCATTAACGAGCATGTGAGCCTGAGTCACCCAGATAATATTACCCACGATGTTTCAGTGCCGGGAGTGAGATGCAAAGCTCGGCCAAGCCGGGGTGGCTTTCGTCTCGTAATCACCGAGGGCGGGGTGCCCGCTGCCAATTTTCCAGGCCGGTGCGGACATGTGCCAACACCTGAAGGAAGAGCCGGGGCGTGCGTGGAAACGGTCACACAGCATTCTTTGTGCCCTAGAGGGGAGTCCGGCCTGGGCAGGCCATAACAGGGCTGGGTCGTATTAACCTGCCTCTTAGTGCAGACTGTTTGCACAGTGTAGTACATGCCTGCTTCTTTTCAGACTCTTTCAGAACAGGAGCAGGATTCGAAGGCCTTTCGTGCAGGGATGTTTTCCTGCAGTCACCCCCGCCGACTGCTTCGGGGCTTGCTTTTGATTATGCATGCCTTTTCCTCCCATCGGAGTTCACCTCGCTCTCCCCGCCAGTTTTGCCAACACTTTCCAGATTCTGGTTAAAAGAAAACACGGGCAAAACGCGCGGGGAGAGCGAAGCAACCTCTGAAGGGGGGGGGGGGGGGAAGGCATGCATAATCAAAAGGAAGCCCCGAAGCAGTCGGAGGGGGTTACCGCGGGGAAACATCCCTGCATAAAAGGACTAACTTTACAACCTGTGAAAACGGTGGGCTACTTTCCTTCATTCTTCTCCCATCGTTTCTTTTACGTATTATGCTTTCTGAACTGCATAGTTTCCTACTGTTGCAATCCCGTTTTTAGGATTTGCGTTAATGGTAGATTGACTCAAGACGAGATGGATTGACTCAATAAAGGAAGCCACGGCTTTCACTTTGCAAGACCTGAACAGGGCTGTTAATGATAGGATGTTTTGGAGGTCCTTAATTCACAGACACATTAGTTGTAGAACAACAGTTAGATTTTAGTCCAGTGTCACCTTAGAGACCAACAAGAGTTTCAGGGTATGAGCTTTCGAGAGTCAAAGCTTCCTTCATCAGATACAGTAGAGTTGAAATGGGGTTCTGGGTCCTTTTATCCTAGGTTGTTTATGCATGGGTACTTTCGCTCACGTTCGCCCCCGGACCATCTTGGTTGTTCCTTGGAGTTATGCATGAGTTTTCCATCCATTAGAGATGACCTCGCTGCCAGCCCTCGCAATGTCCGGACCTTCCCGTTCCTCTGTTAACCCGATTCTTCCCTCTCCCCATAGCTCAACCTGGGTGAAATCCCCATGCATAAGGCAAAGCACGGGACACCCAAGCTGCAGCCAATGACAAAACAGCATGCAAAGAGGCGGGGATTTAAATGCTTCCTTCTTCCTCGGAGCTCTTTCTGAGCAGAAGAAAGGCTTTTTAAAAACGAGGTTCGGCTTTCTCCCCCCCCCCTTTTTTCAGATTGCTCTGTTTTTTGTTTCTCTTCTTCTTAAAATGCTTTTTTATTTGGCAATTGGGTTTTTTTGGGGGGGGGATTTTCTCTCACAGTAAGCACTACAAAGCAAGCCAATTACCAAAGCAGCATTTCAAGGGGCGGGGGCTTGATTTGGAGTTTGGAGACTGCTGGTCCAAATTCCATGCTGGCCATAATTAGACGAGGAATAGAGAATAAAACTGCTGATATCATACTGTCCTTGTACAAATCTACGGTGAGACCACACTTGGAATACTGCGTACAGTTCTGGTCATCGCACCTAAAAAGGGATATTGCAGAGCCTGAGAAGGTGCAGAAAAGAGCAACCAAAATGATCAGGGGGCCAAAGCGACTGCCCTATGAGGAGCGGTTAAGAAGCTTAGGGCTGTTTAGCTTGGAAAGGCGGCGGCTGAGGGGAGACATGATAGAAGTCTATAAAATTATGCATGGTTTGGAGAGAGTGGACGGGGAGAGGTTTTTCTCCCTCTCCCATAATACTAGAACACGGGGTCATCTGCTAAAGCTGGAGCGCGGGAGATTCAAAACAGATAAAAGTAAGTATTTTTTCACACAACCCATAGTTAAATTGTGGAACTCCCTGCCCCAGGATGTGGTGATGGCTGCCAGCTTGGACGGCTTTAAGAGGGGAGTGGACATATTCATGGAGGAAAGGAGTATTCATGGCTATTAGTTAGAATGGATACTAGTCATGCTGCATACCTATTCTCTCTAGTATCAGAGGAGCATGCCTATTATTTTGGGTGAGGTGGAACACAGGCAGGATGGTGCTGCTGCAGTTGTCTTGCTTGTGGGCTTCCTAGAGGCACCTGATTGGCCGCTGTGTGAACAGACTGCTGGACTTGATGGGCCTTGGTCTGATCCAGCAGGGCCTTTCTTATGATCTTATGTTCTTATTCCCATCAGGAAAGTGTGGGTCCAGCGAGCAGCGAACCTCCGGTAAAACTCCCATGCATGAATGACCCAAGTCAGATTGTGGGAAAGGTGTTCTAACTAAGCTGACCCTGCTGAACTTCCAAGCTCTGATGAGACTGGGCTAGCCTGGGCCATGGGCTACCTGTTTTCCCAAAGGGATTCAAATTTGTTTTTGTTTTTTTAAAAAAAGAATTAAAATTTGTTTTAAATGACATATAAGTGGAAGGGAGTAGGCAGCTATTAAAATTCCTCTGACTAACTGCATGATAAAGGCATCAGCTACCAAAACACTTGCATGGGCTAGAATGCAGGGTGGGGAAGATCACCATCCATTGCTCTGAAAAAAAGCAACTTATTGCAGCTACATTTTGTAAAGGGAGGGATCGTAATAGGAAATGATCCCCAAACTGTGGGGGCCTGGGAGAGATTTATAGGAGCTGTGGGGGAAGTTTCTTTGAACAGGGTTTCCTCTGCAGAAAAATAACATGGGAGGGAAAGATCCGGCTCCCCCAATAAATAGTGTCAAGGCCGTAGTGATGTAATAGAAGAGAAAAGGAAAGAAATGCAAAGGGCTGAAGAAGAGGAGGAAGAAGAAGAAGAGTTGGTTTTTATATGCCTACTTTCTCTACCACATAAGGGAGAATCAAACCAGCTTACAATCACCTTCCCTTCCCCTCAACAGACACCCTGTGAGGTAGGTGGAGCTGAGAGAGCTGTGACTAGCCCAAGGTCCCCTGGCTGGCCTTTTGTGCAGGAGTGGGGAAAGCAACCTGGTGCACCAGATTAGCATCTGCCACTCATGTGGAGGAGCGGGGAATCAAACCCGGTTCTCCAGATTAGAGTCCACCGCTCCAACAGAGTTGCCAAGTTCTCCACTGGAAGCTGTGACTGTGCTTTTGATGGTGGCAAGATCCCTTGGAAAGGAGCAGATGATCCCATTAATATCTGAGAAGTTTCTGCAGCTGGTCCAAACAGCTACCAAGAGCAACGCCATGTAGTCTGGAGGAAAAGTTTCCATCTAGACATTAGGAAGAATTTTCTAACAGTTAAGAGCGATTCCTCAGTGGAACAGGCTTCCTCGGGAGGTGGGAGCTCTCCTTCCCTGGAGGTTTTTAAGCAGAGGCTAGATGGCCATCTGTCAGCAATGCTGATTCTATGACCTTAGGCAGTTCACAAGAGGGAGGGCATCTTGGCCATCTTCTGGGCACAGGGTGTGTGTGTGTGGGGGGGGAGGTAGTTGTGAATTTCCTGCATTGTGCAGGGGGTTGGACTAGATGACCCTGGTGGTCCCTTCCAACTCTATGCTTCTAAGCCCAGGAACCATGTGAATAAATTGGGCAATCCCAGTTTCTCTGTCCTCTCCAGGCCAGTTAAACTTTTCCCTCGAGACTGCAGTAGCAGCCGCCGCCAGAGAAGGAGGGGTGATTCTCTCTCAGCCACTCCTGTCAGAAAGGATTTATGGCTGGGGGGGGGGGGAGGAGAGAGAAAAAGAAGAGGGAGAGAGAAACTGACTTGTAGATTTCGCAACTGCGCAGGGAGCAAAAAGATTACCAAGCAGGAGGGGGTGTCTCTGCTCAAGGCGAGAATGGCATAAAAGCAGAGTTTGGGACTCTCTGCTCAAGATTCTCTAATATGACTGTGCTCGCTTCCGCCCGTTTCCAGGTTTGGGGTTTAAGGTAGCCGCGGAGGCGTGAGGAATTGCTATGTGTGCCAGGATCCTGGCTCTGTTTCTCTTGCTTCATGGCATCCTGGGACAAACTATCCCACACCGAGGTGAGTAGGTTAAAATCGCCTGCTTTCTTTTTTCTTGTTTTTTCCTCCTGGGGTTTGTTGGGAACGGTTTGTCTTTCCTTAAAAAAAAAAAAAAACCCAATGCTAATTAAAAGTGCATTTGGATGTTTTCCAAGGCCAACTGGAGATGCGTAAATGGGCTTACCCCTGAAAGGGAGGGGAGGCAGATTTGGAGTAGCAGAGATTCTCTGGCAGTAGATAAGGCGATCGAATGGAACCCAGTGCCTTCCGCTTCAAGGTTATCATCCCGGGAATATTTGGAGCACATTGAAGGCAAAGTCACTCCAGAGATGCTTTTTGGGGTGGTGTGCTCCCCCACTCCCCCCTCCCCATTTGGAAAGTTAGTTTGTCTGTTGCTCCCAGAGAATCATCAATACAGAATGTGTATTATTTCCCCACCCTGGTGCCTGATGAAGTAAAGGAAGCCAGTAAAAAGTGCCAATAATAATTCAAGCAATAATAATTCGAGCAGAAACCGAACATGAGGAGTTACTCCCCCCCCCAAAAAAAAGTTTTATTATTATATAAAGGAAGGGTACAGAAGGAAAAAAGGGGCGAGGTAAGAAATAAAAATGTCCAACAGTTATAGAAAAATTAAATACAGAATAAATGAGGTAGACTATATTGCCCTGCGGTTCTACATCATTTTGTGATCAAATATTCACTCTTATTATAAAATGAAAAAGATATTTAAGCATATGATATAATCTAAAGATGATCATTTTATAAGCTATTAAACATGTTGAATATCTCCGTTACAACTCTACCATCAGGATTATTTCTTAACATGAGGAGTTACTTGAACTTATGAAGCCAGGTCACTGATCCAGCAATTCTCCAGGGTCTTTCCCAGTGCCTGCTATCGAGACTCTTCTAACAGAAGATGGCAGGAATTGAACCCGAGACTCTGTGAGCAAAATGTAGGCGCAGCCTCTGAGCTCTCCTTGTCTCTGCGACAGAATCAAGAGATCTCAAGGCAACGATGCTTTGAGCCCAGAGTGTGAGTGAGTTCTGGACATCGAAGTATTTGGCTTAAGACCCTGATACGGTTAGCTGTGACTGAGGCAGCACGCTTCCCTTGGGACCAAGTGTGTTGAAATCAGCAGGGCTTAATTTTGGAGTGAACGGGATTCAGGATGAGTCGTAAGTCCCGTTGAAAGCAGTGGGCATGCATTCTTGGAAGCTGTCGGCGTGGGAGAATAGAGGATACGGGGACTGCGGAAGAGAGTCAGCGTTTTGCAAAGTGTTCCCCCGCCCACGCTAACTGAAGCAATAGAAGCTGTACACCATAAGAGTAGGCAGACAAATCCCAGCCTTCCCTTGACGTGACTGAGCGGTGCTTTGCTCCACTGCCGCCTGAGGATATCCCTGCAGGTTCAAGGACAGGCAAAAGAAAATAACGCCAGATGCATGCAAAACTGACTCATGGAACTCACTGCCTCATGATGTAGTGATGGACAGGAGCTCAGATGACTTTAAAAGGGGGTGAAACGGGTGGCTGGAGGAGAGGTCTTTATGGTCATTAGCCACGGTGGCTAAGCGGAACCTCGATGTTCAGAGGCAATGTACCTTTGAATACCAGTTGCTGCGGTAGGAGGACAACAAGACAGAGAGACTGGGATCAATGCTGGTCTTTCCAGTTAGCCCTTGTTGGAAGCAATACTATCAAGGATGAATCCATGACCTGACCCAGTAGAGAAATTCTTTTGCTGGTGTAATGATGCTAGGGTTGCCAGGTTCAGGCTGGGAAATTCCTGGAGATTTGGGAGGGATGGAGCCTGGAGAGGGAAGTGTTTGCATAAGGGGGGGGACTTCAATGGGGTATAATGCTATGGAGTCTACCTTCCAAAGCTGCCGTTTCCTCCAGGGAAACTGTCCTCTGTCGTCTGGAGATCACTTGTAATCCCAGATCTCCAGGAGCCTCCTGGAGGATGGCAACCCCAGCTGATGCAGCGACCCAAAAGGCCAGGGAGGTGATGTTTGCGTCGCTTGCTTGCATGGGAGTGAGTGCCTTAACACCCATGCAGGCTGGAGTGTTGTTGTGTCCTGGCTCTGGCCCTCTCTCGGGATGTTCCCGGCACCCATGCAGGCCGCGGGGATCATTCCCTTCGGCGTACGTAAGCGTGACCCGGCTGCAAAACACCATTTGGTGCTGTAGAATTCACTACCTGCCCAACAGTTCAGTATTTTCTTCCTCCATCCAATCCTTTATTTTGGCGTTACCTTTATCCAGACGGGTTAATGTTTCCTTGCTGATTGCCTTCTGGCTTCTCTTTTTAACTTGTTCTTTTTAACTGCCTTCTGCCAGATTTTAAGACCATACGCATAATAAATTCTAGACCCTGCAAGAACTAGGGCGGGAAGAAAGGTGAAATGCTGAAACCAGGGAAGACGGGAAAATTCCGTGATTAGGATTTTCCGTGGGTTTTTAAGAAAGCGGCTACTCAGCTCCAACCTGGTGGATGCTTTGAATATAATGAAGGGTTCCAGGGGGAAGACAGTGGAGGGACGGTGGCTCAGTGGTAGAGCATTGGCTTGGCATGCAGAGGATCCCAGGTTCAATTCCCGGCATCTCCAGTTCCAAGGAACCTGTCGTAGGTGATGCGAAAGACCTGAGACCTTGGAGAGCTGCTGCCAACCTGAGTAGGCAATACTGCCCTTGATGGGCCCTTCAGTAGAAGGCAGCTTTATGCATGCTCACAGCCTTTTCTCTTGGCTCATTTCTGATTTAAATAGCCCCTATGAAATGGCAGTGAACCCTCTGGGCGAGGGGGACATTGGTCGGGCTGTCCTGTTTGGATGATGGGCGACTGTGGAACTCCCTGCCACAAGATCTGGAAATTGGTCACTGGAGCAGGTGGTGTTCAAGGGGGGTTATGCATCTTCGTGGAGGACAGAGTCTGTCAGTAGCTAAAGGAGATCCTCCAGGTTTGCTGTACCTTCTGACTCTCAGGCCAAACAATGGCAGGTTTCGTGTCTTGCGGCAGGTGAGCCGCCATTGGATTTCCTGCTTTGGGCTGGAAATCTGAGATCCGGATTTCTTATGGAACTCACTGCCACATGATAGCGTGAAAATAGACTTCCTTAGAAGGCTCTGAAAAGGGGTTGAACTAGGGTTGCCAGGTCCCTCGTGGCAACCGCCGGGAGGTTTTTGGGGCAGAGCCTGAGGAGGGCGGGGTTTGGGAGGGGAGGGGCTTCAACATCGTAGAGTCTAATTGCCAAAGCAGCCATTTTCTCCAGGTGAACTGATCTCTATCGGCTGGAAATCAGTTGGAATACCAGGAGATTACCAGCTATTACCTGGAGGTTGGCAACCCTAGGTTGGACTGATTCATGGAGGACAGGCCCATTTGTAGCTATTAGCTATGATGGCTAAATGGGACCTCCACGTTCAGATTTGGTGTGTCTGCCCTTCTTGTAGGCCTTCTAGGACCATCTATTTCTCCACAGTGGGGAAGCATAATGCAGAACTAGATGGTCTGATCCGGCAGGCCTTATTCTCTTTAAGAACATAGTATTCTCTGTAAGAACATAGTATCCTTGCTGGATCAGACCAAAGGTGCTTCTAGAACAGCATCCCATCTCCAAGAATGACCAGCCAGATGCCTCTGGGATACTCATAAACACAGCCTTCCCTGGAAACTGCTTTATAGCTCAGTCCTTCAGAGAGTTACTCCAGGCTAAGCCTTAGCCAATTGATTTCAACCAGGTAAAGTAACTCTGTATAGGATTGCACTGTTAGAGGAAGACTGCCTCTGGATATAGGGGTTCCATGTTTCTATCTAAGACTGTTAGAGGTATACTGTTAGAAGTAGACTGCCCCTCAACGTGGGGGTTCTGTTGATTCCATTTATCTGCATAGGATTGCACTGTTAGAGGTAGACTGCCTCTGGATATGGGGGTTCCATGTTTCTATAGAAGACTATTAGAGGTATACTGTTAGAACTAGACTGCCCCTCAACGTGGTGATTCTGTTGATTCCATTTATCTGCATAGGGTTGCATTGTCAGAAGTAGACTGCCTCTGAATATGCAGGTTCCATTTTTTGGCTATTAGCCATATACAGTTAGTGGTGCACTGCCTCTGAACTTGGAGGTTCCATGTATCTAACTTGAGAGCCAGCGTGGTGTAGTGCTTAAGAGCGGTGGTTTGGAGCGGTGGACTCTAATCTGGAGAACTGGGTTTGATTCCCCTCTCCTCCACATGAGCAGTGGACACTAATCTGGTGAACCAGGTTGGTTTCCCCACTCCTACACACGAAGCCAGCTGGGAGACCTTGGGCTAGTCACACTCTCTTGGCCCCACCTAACTCACAGGGAGTCTGTTGTGAGGAGGGGAAGGGAAGGAGATTGTAATCCGGTTTGAGTCTCCCTTAAGTGGTAGAGAAAGTCGGCATATAAAAACCGAGTCTTCTCCTCCTCCTCCTCCTCCTCCTCCTCACATGCCAGACGTACGCTTCATTAATATGATTAATCCTTTGTCAAAAAGCCCTCTGGACGGACGGCCATCACCGTCTCGCCGACCAATCGAAATCTCCACGCAGGATCCCCCAGAATGAGATATTTTGCAGCAGCATCCAAGAACGTGTTAGGTCCATAAACAAACCCCGCGGCTTCTGTTTCGGGGCTTTCTGGAAAAGCTGAGCTTGAATCCTGGCAAGGCTGAATGGTGGGACTCAAACTATAAAGAGCTGCTCCAGGGAGGAACGCCAGCTGGCTCCATCCCGGGCATGGCTCGCTGATGGAGCAGCAGAGAGTGCCGCCCATTTGGATGTTAGGTGGAAGCTGAGAAGCCAGAATGTTAGAACTATAGTGCTGGAAGACAGCAGAGAGTCCGAGCTTCGAATGAAACAGGATTTGCCTGTTGCCAAATATCCCTTAATTAGGCCAATATCGTCTGGCTTCGAGTCAGGGAGGTGCATCTTTGCTGGATCAGACCCTACATTAATTTGAGGTTTTTAGCCAATAGGAATTTATTTAATTTATCTAAGGATTATACATCCCCTCGTTTTAGATATCGTATCTTTTTAACTCCATCTTGTAATTGATATGAATGTTTTAATGGCTTTGCCGTATTAATAATAAATCTGAATCTGACCCTGAATTTATTTTGTTTAGAGCCAAATCGCTTATAGACCAGTAAACCATGCAAGGCATATAGCGTAATGCTATGTCTGCTTACTCAGAAGTAAGTCCAGCTTGTTCAATGAGATTTCTCCCCAGGTAAATGTGCACAGGATGGCAGCCTTGGCTGATCGATCAGTGAATTTACTGAAAACCTTTTCATTGATCCAAAAAAATTGCCCATGATATAAATATTTTTGAAACATTCTTTTTCAATGCAAATAGTAAGACAGAAGAACAGATGATAGATGCTTTTTTACAATGCCTCTTCTCATAAAGATTCTTTGTGTGACATTCATAGTTTTTTTTAAAAAATAGTGTCTTTTTTCCTTGGAAATGGTTTTTCTTCATGAGCAAATGCAAGCAGTTCAATTGATCAATTCCATCTCATTCAGGTAATCAGATGACAGGCTTAGGTTTATCACCCCATTCCTAATGGCCTCCAAGCAGTGTGCAAAGGTCCCCTGTTGTCCCCCAGCATCTACTTAGCACTCAGAGGTATATTGCTCCTGATCCTGGAGGTTCCATTTTAGCTCTCCCAGCTAACGATAATCTTCCATGAATTGGTCAGATTCTTTTGATAAATCCCTTTAAGCTACAAAAAGCCCCGGTGTGGCAGCAAATTCTTTTTTGCTTTCGGTGCCCGGGAAATCTGCCATACCCTTCCCCTGTGCAGGGAGATTCCGTTTTCTTCTCGAGTCCATGGGCAGCTTTCCCTTTATCTCTCTTCCAGCACAACATCATTTTCTCTTGCAAGGAATGAGCCAGAGGAGATGGGGACCAAAGGGTTGGAGGATAATGTGCAATTAACGGAAGCGGGCTTATCTCTCTTGGCAGTGCAGAAATCTTGCATTTCTTCCTATCACCTCTGGAAGAAACTGTTATAAACCAAGCATACAGCCATGGCTTATGCACACCGTTGCAGCTGATCAGGCACAAAGCCTGGTCTGGCATTTATTGATTTGTTTTGTTTCTACCCCATCGTCCCCTCCCAGGGGGATCCAAAGCAGTTGACGTCGTTCTCCTCTTCTCCATCTTATCCTCAGGACAATCCTGTGAGGTAGGTTAGGCAGAGAGTGTGCCGCCCGGCAAGCTTCCATGGCAGAGTAAGGATTCAAACCTGGGTCTCAGTAGGGCTGCCAACCTCCAGGTACTCAAACAAAAAAATCCTCGTGCTGCATTCACAAAACACATAAAAATACATAAAATCATAAAAATACCACAACTATGACCAAGGATATTTTCCAGTGTACTAGCTGGAGATCTCCTGCTATTACAACTAATCTCCACCCAATAGAGATCAGTTCCCCTGGAGAAACTGGCCGCTTAGGCAATTGGACTCTATGGCATTGAAGTTCCTCCCCTCCCCAAACCCCGCCCTTCTCAGGCTCCGTCCCAAAAACCTCCCGCCGGTGGCAAAGAGGGACCTGGCAACCCTAAGCATAAGAGCAAGGCTGCTTGTACACATTCCCCCCGTTTTCATCTGTGCGACATTCTTACCCCACTCATCCTACCTTGCAGGGTGGTTGTGAGGCTCCGAGACCTGCAGGGGGAAGGAATGGATGTACTTCAAGTGAACGAACACGCTCTAGGTGACGTTTTAAAACAATCTCAAATCCAGCAACGGACTTTGCCCTTTGCTTTTTCCACAGGCACTCCGGGGAGGGGGGATGCTACATTATTATGGGCAGGGGCAGCTCTGGCTGGTGGGTGTGGCTTTCTGGTTTGCCTGGCATTTGCCCCCTTCCCTTCCCCTCCCCACGGGGCTTCTCTCTGGAGCTGCTATGTCTCTCCCCGGTCTTTGATGACTAAGGAATCCAACCAGGAGAGAGGTTAATTAAACAGTTAGGTGGGGCATCTTTCATTGCTCAGAGAACTCTCTCGGCTCTGCCCAAGGGAGGGTTCGCAAACAGCCGGGGAAAACGGCACAGGGGGTGCCAGGCCAAAGCAGAAGATCAACGTTGGGTTTATTTCCAGGCTTCTTCCAACAACAGAGTTAACTCTCTGTCATGTTTAAGCCTTTTTGTGTGACAAAGTAAGGAGGTAGTTAGAGGTGGTTAGATGGCCATCTGTCAGCAATGCTGATCCTATGACCTTAGGCAGATGATGAGAGGGAGGGCATCTTGGCCATCTTCTGGGCATGGAGTAGGGGTCACTGGGGGTGTTGGGGGGAGGTAGTTGTGAATTTCCTGCATTGGGCAGGGGGTTGGACTAGATGACCCTGGTGGTCCCTTCCAACTCTATGATTCTATGATTCATGTACAGGGTAGCCAGGTTCTCCTCTGGCCACCGGCGGGGGGTGGGGTGGGTAGGGTTGGCAGATCCAGGCTGGGAAACTCCTGGAGATGTGGGGATGGAGCCTGGGGACAAGGAGGAGGAGTTGGTTTTTATATGCCGACTCTTTCTACCTCTTAAAGAAGAATCAAACCAGCTTACAATCACCTTCCCTTCCCCTCCCCACAACAGACATCCTGTGAGGTAGGTGGGGCTGAGAGAGCTCAAAGCTGTGACTTGCCCAAGGTCACCCAGCAGGCTTCATGTGTAGGAGTGGGGAAACCAACCCGGTTCACCAGATTCGAGTCCACCGCTCATGTGGAGGAGTGGGGAATCAAACCCGGTTCTCCAGATCAGAGTCCTCCGCTCCAAACCACCGCTCTTAGCCACTCCACCATGCTGGCTCCAGGAGGACAGAGACCTCAGTGGAGTACAATGCCACAAAAGTTCACCCTCCAAAGCATCCATATTCTCCAAGAAAAATGATCTCTATAGTCTGGAGGTGAGCTGTAATTTTAGGGGATCCCCAGGTCCCACCTAGCAGCTGGCATCCCTACCTTTGTCCCTTCACTAGAATCAAGTCGAATAGCATGCTCTGGACTATACCACAGGGGTACAGGTCTGGCTGCTTCCCCTTCTGTGAAAAACCGCCTGCATGAAGAATAGTAGCATGTCAGGGTAGAGTCTTGAATGGAACTAGCTTTCTACAGGCAGGGAGATTCTCTCTTGCAGCAAAGCGGTCAAACCCACCCATTCCACCAAGCTGCCTTCTACCGAGTCAGAACTTTGACACGTCCAAATCAGTCTTGTCTACTCTGACTGGCAGCCGCTCTCCAGGGCTTCAGAGGGAGGTTTCTCACACCCCCTGCCCTAACTGGAGATGTCATGGATTGAACCTGAGACCTCCCGCACGCAGAGCAGGGGCCTCTACCGCTGAGCCGCAGCCCCTTCCTGAAGGTGGAATAGGCCAGGGGGAGCTATACCACGTAATATTGCTGACTGGATTATCTGGTCTACGTAGGTAGGCTGGATCCGTGCAGAGCTTGAAAGACCAACATTAGAACTGTCATTATCAGATCCGACTGAAGAGCCTTTTAGCCTAGCATCGTGTTCCCAACAGGGGTCAGCCAGATGCCCGTGGACACCTGCCATTTGGCATGTCGAGGACAGCAGAGTGCAGAAGGGTTTTGTCTTCCCCGCGTCTCTGTTAAGCTAAAGAACAAACCCCGACTTGGATTTCAAAACAGATTCAATAAATAAGGCATTACGGAGAGCGGAGGAGAATCCTCAGCCATTTGTAATGGGGGTGTCAATCAGTAATTTTTGGGATGAGAAAAGGGAGAGCTTCAAAGAACGTTGTTCTTCATCTGTGCAGTCTTGGAAATGGGGTTGCCAGGTCCCTCTTCACCACCGGCGGGAGGTTTTGGGGGCGGAGCCTGAGGAGGGCGGGGTTTGGGGAGGGGCTTCAACGCCATAGAGTCCAATGGCCAATGGTCACTGGGGGTGACCAGGTGAGCTGATCTCTATCGGCTGGAGATCAGTTGGAATAGCAGGAGATCTCCAGCTAGTACCTGGAGGTTGGCAACCCAATTTGGAAATGACCCCCCCTTAATGTTTGGTCCCGTTTTCCTCATCATTTCCCAACAAGATGTGAATTATGGTCCCCTAAAGGGTTTAGGTTTAGCTGTCCGTTTCACAAGTGTGGTCAGTTTCTGGCACACGCATTCCTAGCATGGTTAGCAAGCCGGACACAGCGATAGGGCTGAAATCTCCCTGTTCGATCTCTCTTTCCTGCTCTGAGAATGAATACATGCAATCTGACGGCCCACCAAAGTTCCCCGTGAGCGGTGGACTCTAATCTAGAGAACCTGGTTTGATTCCCCACTCCTCCACATGAATGGTGGACTCTTACCCGGTGAACCGTGTTGGTTTCCCTGCTCCTCCACGTGAGCAGCAGACTCTAATCTAGAGGACCGGGTTGGTTTCCCTGCTCCTCCACGTGAGCAGCAGACTCTAATCTGGAGAACCTGGTTTGATTCCCCACTCCTCCACATGAATGGTGGACTCTTACCCGGTGAACCGTGTTGGTTTCTCTGCTCCTCCACGTGAGCAGAGGACTCTAATCTGGAGGACCGGGTTGGTTTCCCTGCTCCTCCACGTGAGCAGCAGACTCTAATCTGGAGAACCAGGTTCAATTCCCCACTCCTCCACACGAAGCCTGCTGGATGACCTTGGGCTAGTCACAGTTCTCTCCAAACTCTCTCAGCCTCACCTACCTCACGAGGTGTCTGTTGTGGGGAGAGGAAAGGAAGGCGGTTGTCAGCCGCTTTGAGACTCCTATCGGTAGAGAAAAGCGGGGTATAAAAACCAGCTCTTCGTCTTCTAAGCTCGAGTTGGTCACGTCTCATGATGAGTACAAACCAAGGCTGACTGGGGATATTTGCGGTGAGGACGTTTCTAGCCCGGGGGCGCAGCGTTGTCAGAACATACCAGGAAGTCATGGACAGCCTGTGACTTCAAATACATTTCTGGATTTCCAGGCTCTGTTTTTTCAATCTGCGGGTGGGGCACGAGGGGGCGGGAGTCATCCACATTCCAGCAGAGACCTCCAGACCAGACTTGCGGTTTTTGGAGGACCGCAGTATGGGATTAATGCGAGTTGTGTCATTTTGTGGGGGGCCCTCTGCCCTAAGCAATGGGAAACTGGAAGGGTTTCGCATGAAATGGTTGTACTGTGGACCTCTAGCAGATCTGTAAGATTCATTTCTATTAGGGATGAATGAATGTCACACGTTCCATCCAGCATGGTGTAGTGGTTAAAAGCGGTGGTTTGGAGTGGTGGACTCTGATCTGGAGAACCGGGTTTGATTCCTCCACATGAGCGGCGGAGGCTCTAATCTTTGAGGAGGGCTCAAAGCCAGCTGGGTGACCTTGGGCTAATCACAGTTCTCTCAGCCCCACCTACCTCACAGGGTGTCTGTTGTGGGGAGGGGAAGGGAAGGTGATTGTAAGCCGGTTTGATTCTGCCTTAAGTGGTAGAGAAAGTTGGCATATAAAAACCAACTCTTATTATTATTATTATTATTACCACAACCCAGCAAGTTGGGATGCCAGCCTCCAGGTGGTGGCTGGAGATCTCCTGCTATTACAACTGATCTCCAAGCAACAGTAGGGTTGCCAGCTCCGGGTTGGGAAATACCTGGAGATTTTGGGGGTGGAGCCTGAGGAGGTTGGGGTTTGGAGAGGGGAGGGACTTCAATGCCATAGAGTCCAATTGCCGAAGTGGCCATTTTCTCCAGGGGAACTGATCTCTGTCGCCTGGAGATTCCCAGACACCACCTGGAGGTTGGCAACCCTAGGTGGCAGAGGTCAGTTCACCTGGAGAAAAAGGCCACTTTGGAAGGTGGAGTCTACGGCACTGTACCCTACTGAGGTCTCTCCCCTCTCCACACCCCACCCTCCCCAAGCTCCACCCCCAAATCAACAGGAATTTCCCAACCCAGACTTGGCAACCCGAAGTGGATGTATGCACGGGCTCATTTCCACCAGCCATCAATGCTCATTTGAGCAAACATCTTTGGGCCGCCAGCCCCCAGGGAGGAAACACCTATCACAGCAAAATTAAAGACAAGGGGGGAAATGTCCAGCACTACCACCAGCACAATAGTATTCCCGTTATTATGGCACGTTTGAGAGAGAGGCAGGAAGGTGCCTTTGAGAAGCAGCATATTTCTTCTGCTTGGTCATCCTTTCTGTTCTAGGTCCCCCTCCCTGTCCTCCAGCTTATTTTAGCGATTGTATAAATTGTGACTTTAAAAGGAACTTGGCACCAGATGGACCCTGACGGAAGAAAAAGCCAGTGCTGCCTGTGTGGACTCCCCCCCACCTCCTTCGGCTTTTTAGGCCTTGCTAGAAAAATTCCAGGACACTCCCAAAATCTTGCTACCGCCAAGGCTTTTTGGTAGGGGAGCCCGATGCCGAATGCTATGCCCAAACAGGGCCAGGCTGTGATAGCCCCAAACAAGAGCCTTTTCACCAGGGGGTCAGGATCCGCCTTCCTGCTAGGCATGGTTTTTTTGTGGGAAGGTGGTAATACTTCTTAGAATGCCAGCCGACGTGCCAAGGGAGGCAGGGCAGGGAGAAACAGCCAATTCTCAAAAGAGACCAGAAGAGAAGAAGAAGAAGAGTTGGTTTTTATATGCCAACTTTCTCTACCACTTAAGGGAGAATCAAACCGGCTTCCCCTTCCCCTTCCCACAACAGACACCCTATGAGGGAGATGTGACTAGCCCAAGGTCACCCAGCTGGGTTCACGTGTAGGAGTGGAGAAACCAACCCGGTTCACCAGATCAGAGTCCACCGCTCCAAACCACCACTCTCAACCACTACCCACCCAGGCTGCAGGAAAACCATCTTAGGAGCAAGCTCTGTTGACCAACATATACTCTCCCTGTTTACAAATTGCCACTTACAATTTCCTGGTTCTCCTCTATGGAAAACCACAATTTTTGTCCTGATTTCTGTCCGGGGTTGGGAGATGCTTTGTTAAAATTCTGAGTGTTTTCCATCCTTCAGGGTTCAGTTCCACTTCCAGAATCTCAGGAAATTGTCTAGGAGACAGGATGCATCTTGAAAACACATGAATGCATGAAGCTGCCTTATTCTGAATCAGACCTTTGGCCTATCAAGGCCAGTACTGTCCTTTTATGCAGGGACTTTTCCCCGCGGTCACCCCCGCCGACTGCTTTGGGGCTTCCTTTTGATTATGCGTGCCTTTCCCATTCGTCGAAGGTCACCTTGCTCTCCCTGCGCTTTTTGCCCGTGTTTTCCAGAATCTGTTTTAGCCAGAATCTGGAAAATGTGGGCAAAACGTGCGGGGAAAGCGAGGCGACCTCAGACGGACAGAAAACGCATGCATAATCGAAGGGAAGGCCTGAGCAGTCGGCAGGGGTGACCGCGGGAAAACTTTCCCTGCATAAAAGGCCTTTGTCTACTCTGGCAGGCAGTAGTTCTCCGGGGTCTTGGGCTTCACATCACCTACTGCTTCCCCTTTTAAACTGAGGATGCTGAGGACTGAAATAGGGACCTTCTGCCCACAAAGCTGTAGCCCTCTTTAAACGATGCTGCCTTATGGTCAGTCAGACCCTTGATTTTACCAAATTTGATATTGTCTACTCTGACCGGCAGCAGCTCTCCAGGGTCTCAGGGAGAGACCTTTCAGATCCCCTGCCGCTTTTTTAAACGGGAGATGCCGGGGATTGAACCCGGGACCTTCTGCATGCAAAGCAGATGCTCTAGCACTGAGCCACAGCCCAGTACGCAGCCCTACCAATCCAAGCGTGAAGACAAAAGTGCAGTGAATTGAACAGGCTACCTGTTTCAAAAACGGCAGCTGCCGAGGTCTGTTTTGTACTGTTTAATACAGGATAATGATGTTCTAGTATATTATTAGCCAACGACCTGTTGCCCTCCTGGTTTTTAAATGAGCGGAGGACGCGTTGACTGCAGAATGAATGAATTTCACATGCAAAGTACAGTGAAGGGCTTTTAGCCCTGTGATGGGGCGGAGCTCGTAAATGATTCTGGACTGACATCAGAGGTGTTCCAAGCATGCATTTCTCCCGGGTCCCCCACCCCCTCTTTGAAATATTCATTTCTCCCTGGCAGCCAACTGACAAGACCGTTAGGAAAAGTACTTTCTTTCCAGGTTTCCACCACCCTCCCTTTCAGACAAATTCCCTCCAGGGCAGCTTACAACAGATTGCCAAACTACCAGCTTTAGTACCTGAGCGGCATCTACACCATAAGTTGCGCATTTATATTCTGCTAAAAGCCCAAACAAACAAAATACCTTTTCCACAGCAGCCGAAGGGAGCAAAACGGGCACCGGGTGAAAGTTTAGGGAGGGCATCCCATAGCTGGGGGAGCCACAAGAGGTAAGACACCTCCCCTGATAATTTCCCATTTAACTCCCAAAGTCTGGGGAGGGGGCTACTTGAGAAAGACCTCACCTGACAATCTTGAACACATGAAGCTGCCTTATACTGAATCAGACCCTTGGTCCATCAAAGTCAGTATTGTCTACTCAGACCGGCAGCGGCTCTCCAGGGTCTCAGGCGGAGGTCTTTCGCATCACCTGTTTGCCTAGTCCCTTTAACTGGAGATGCCGGGGATTGAACCTGGGACCTTCTGTATTGCAAGCAAAGGCTCTACCACTGAGCCACAGCCCCGCCCCAATTATCTTAGTGCACGGGTAAGCCAAAACAAGTAGGACCCACAGAACAGTTGAATTTTGATTCCCCAAAACCAAATGTCATATTTCAAGGCCAAATTTTATGCTTGAAATCCATACCAGGAATCTTTCTGTTTTTTTCTGAATCGGGTTACTGGTCCGTTCAATGCAGGATTTTCTATTCTGATCGGCAGGGGTTCTCCAAAGTCTTGGGTGAAGGTCTTTCCCCAAAACCAGCTTCCTGGGATTATTTGAACTGGCAATGCCAAGAATTGAACCCAAGACCATCTGCACACCAAACAGGTGCCCTGAGCTACATTTCCTTCTTTCGAGTTTCAAGACTTGATATTTTGTCCAGGTGGTGTTCCCCCCACCCCCTCGGTTTCTTTGCAGCTTGACTCGGGCAGCTCCACCACCCAAAGCAGTCCCTGCAAATGGGGTTGGAATTGTTCAATCAATCAATCAAAACCTTTATTGGCATACACAATACCTGCAGAGAACATAATCATACAATTTTACTCAACAGAGCTTGCCTGTTCCCAGTGTCTTTCGCGGATCCACATTGCATGTTGCAAAAACTTGGCTACATGGTCAGTTGTGGCCACATCCTGAGTAGACATAAGAAAGACCACCTTGCGCTCAGCTGGGTGTCGTTCCCTACCAGCGAACAACGGGTTGATGAACTTAAGGCGGATTCTCTGATAAAGAGGGCAGTGCAAAAGAACCCGTGCAACCGATTCTATGTGATCCATTCCACAGGGGCATAACCTTGCAGAGAGCGGTACTGATTGAAATCTCCCCTGTAATATTGAGGAAGGAGCCCCGTGGCGCAGAGTGTGGTAAGCTGCAGTATTGCAGTCCAAGCTCTGCTCACGACCTGAGTTCGATCCCGAAGGAAGTCGGTTTCAGGTCGCCGGCTCGAGGTTGACTCGGCCTTCCATCCTTCCGAGGTCGGTAAAATGAGGACCCAACTTGCTGGGGGTAAAGGGAAGATGACTGGGGGAGGCACTGGCAAACCACCCCGTAAAAATATAGACTGCCTAGTAAACGTCGGGATGTGATGTCACCCCATGGGTCAGGAATGACCCGGTGCTTGTACAGGGGACCTTTACCTTTTAATATTAATGAGGGTAGCATATTGAATCTTGCTAACATATGTGCTCTTCTTTGTTTTGGATCCGTTCAATGAGAAAAATAGGTTGCCACTGAACGTTCACATTTTGCCATCCCCAAACTCACACAAGCCCCCTTGGGTTGGAATTGTTGAGCATTTTAATGGCTGCTGCTGTCTTTCTCCCCCCCCCCCCCCGTGCCTTTCCTAGGTCCCCATCCCTCCATCCCCGATGTAGAAGGGGACCTCCTCTTCCTGCTGGACAGCTCTGGCAGCGTCTCCTACTACGAATTCTCCCGGGTCAAGGAGTTCATCGCCGACCTCCTCCGACCTTTCACCTTTGGTCCCCACGATGTCCAGACCAGCGTGGTTCACATCAGCACCGTCCCCACCATGGAGTTCCCGTTCGACCGCTACCTTTCCAGCGGGGCGGTCCAGCACGCCATCCGGGGCATCCAGCAGGTGATGGGAGACACCAACACGGGCAAAGCCCTTTCCTTTGCCAAGGAGACGCTCTTCACTGGAGAAGCTGGCGCCCGGCCCGATGTGCCCAAGGTGTTGGTGTGGATCACCGACGGGTTCTCCACGGACGACGTCTCCCGGCCCATGCAGCTTCTTAAGGACTTGGGGGTCACGGTTTTCATCGTCAGCACCGGTCGCGGGAACTACTTGGAGCTTTCGGCTGCAGCCAGCCAGCCGCCGGAGAAGCACCTGCATTTCGTGGACATGGATGACCTGCCCATCATTATCAAGGAGCTGAGAGACTCCGTAACAGGTACCTAGACGAGATGTCAGCTCAGGTCAGACCAAGGTCTTCTATTTACAACGTGTCCTACCCAGATGGGGAGGGGCTGTGGCTCAGTGGTAGAGCATCTGCTTGGCATGCAGAAGGTCCCAGATTCAATCCCCGGCATCTCCAGTTAAAGGGACTAGGCAGGTAGGTGATGGGAATGACCTCAGCCTGAGAGCCTGGAGAGCGGCTGCCGGTCTGAGTAGACAATACTGACTTTGATGGACCGAGGGTCTGGTTCAGTAGAAGGCAGCTCCATGCGTTCATGTGCGTCATCCCCTCCCTCTCATGATCTGCCTAAGGTCATAGAATCAGCATTGCTGACAGATGGCCACCTAGCCTCTGCTTAAAAACCTTCATGGAGCCACCAGCGGGAGGTTTCGAGGACAGAGCCTGAGGAGGGCAGGGTTTGGGGAGGGGAGGAACTTCAATGCCATAGAATCCAATTGCCAAAGCAGCCATTTCCTCCAGGGGAGCTGATCTTTATCGGCTGGAGACCAGTTGCAATAGCAGGAGATCTCCAGCTAGTGCCTGGAGGTTGGCAACCCTAAGTGTGGATTTTGCCTTCGGCAGCTTTCGGTGGGTCAGTTTCAGAGCAGGTGTCCCCCCTGGCAACCCAAAAACACCCCCCCCAATAAAGCTTTTGGTTTGCTGGATTGTCCCTTACAATGCACCTCCTTTTGATACTTTATTACCCAGCTGCTGGAACCCCCGGTCTGCTAAGAGTTTGGAAATTCAACAAGGGTTACTATGGAAGTGGGAAAATTTTCCACCCACTTCCTGGCAGCATTTCTTCCCTCTTTGGTTTCAGGAATGACCTGTATTTTAAAGCTGTCGGTTTCATAGGATTACCCTGAGTTCCAGTATGACGGGAGCAAGAGAGGCGTTTCTCACTAATCACCAAAGAAAAACAGATAGTAAGAGAGCTTTCTCCCTCTCCCAGAAGGCAATTCCCGACCTTGGGGGAATCTACTCATCTCTAGGGATTGATCTATGCATTAAAAAAGAAAAAAAAAGAATGTGGTACACATGAACCCATGAAGCTGCCTTATACTGAATCAGACCCTTGGTCCATCAAAGTTCAGTATTGTCTACTCAGACCGGCAGCAGCTCTCCAGGGTCTCAGGCTGAGATCTTTCACATCCCCTACTTTCCTGGTCCCTTTAACTGGAGATGTTTGCGGATTGAACCTGGGATCTTCTGCATGCCAAGCAGATGCTCTACCACTGAGCTATGGCCCTTTCCCAAAGACTTCAATGTTAACAACACATGAACACATGAAGCTGCCTTCTACTGAGTCAGACCCTTGGTCCATCAAAGTCCGCATTGTCTACTCAGACTGGCAGCAGCTCTCCAGGGTCTCAGGTAGAGGACTTTCACATCACCTGCTTGCCTAGTCCCTTCAACTAGAGATGCCAGCCAGAGATTGAACCTGGGACCTTCTGCATGCTGAGCAGATGCTCTACCATTGAGCCACAGCCCCTCCCCTTGTGTCCTACTTCTAAATTTGGCAAAGTCTAAACTATTCCAGGATAGAGAGGTGGGAATGGAATGGAGTTCTGCCCCAACCAAAGGCCTTGGGCTTAATTTAGGCTCTTTGGGGGAGGCGTATTTCCGGAAGGGAAGCAGTAAAGAGAGGTTCAATGTAACTGGTACATTCTCCCCAGGTCATGCTCACTGCCTTATACTGAATCAGACCCTTGGTCCATCAAGGTCAGTATTGTCTACTCAGACTGGCAAGGGCTCTCCAGGGTCTCAGGAGGAAGGCTTTCACATCACCTCCTGCCTGGTCCTTTTCAGCTGGAGACGCCTGGGACTGAACCTGGAACCCATGCCACTGTGAGGGGATTGCAGCGTCACCAGTCCCTCCTCGGAGGCCTCGAGTTACGGGCAAACAGGTCCGGCCATGCTAAGCTTTTCGTGCCTGCCTAGACCGGTTGGTGGGATCCATTTTAGATTACAGAATTGACTCGGCTGCTGGGGTGGAGTGGTCCAGATCCATTCGGTCCTCCCCACCCCCACCCCCCGAGCTTTTCAGCACATAACCCAAGCTCACGGGCAACCGGACGAAACATGCTCTGCCTCCCCCAGGAGCTTATTTTAAAAACCTGTTAGTGTTTACGATGCTCCACAATTCTGTTTTGTTTCCAGTCAAGGGAAGCCACCCAGGGGGATTTTGACCGGCGACTCTGTCGTCTGGCTCGCAAGCTGGGTCGGCCTTGCCAGGAGTCGCCTGGCAGGACTGAAAGGGAGGACGGGCCCGTTTCGAAACAATGCCCGCTTGTCTGTTTTACAAAGACGAGCTTTGATGGACTTGCACATGATATCAAAGTGCAACCTCTGGGCATGTTCCCAGGCTGCCAACGCTGGGTGCTCTCAGCCTCCCTACCCTGAGCCTGCATTAGAGGCTGGCGTCTCGTGCTTTCGATGCTTGTCCGAGTGTCAGGGCTGAGAAGATGGGGGCTATTGCTCTGGGAAGCCAGGAGGGGCAGCCCGTGGCTCTACTTCCCCCCCACCCAACGTTCCCTGTCCTCAGCTATCCATAGCTACTAGTCCAAATAGATGCATCTCTATTCTCTCCAGGATCAGAGGAGCATGCCTATTACATTAGGTGCTGTGGAACACAGGCAGGACAATGCTGCAGCTGTCATCTTGTTTGTGGGCTTCCTGGAGGCATCTGGTCGGCCACTGTGTGAACAGACTGCTGGACTTCATGGGCCTTGGTCTGATCCAGCAGGGCTTTTCTTATGTTCTTAGATCTGAGATCGCTCTAGGGACTTTTTCACCAGGTGCAAAGGGACTCGGGCCAGGGTTTGACAGCCAAAAGTGGCTGGCAGGAACGTGTCGCGTGGTCCATGCCAACACTGACGGTAGTGGAAGGGAATGGGGTGTGGCGCGCAGGCCCGGCTCGTGGCACCGGTGCCTCCCGCAGGCCTAACCGCCAGAATCCTCCTCTTCCCCCTCTGCGTGCAGCTGCTCCCTTCGAGGACAAGTGAGGTGAGGTCACATTTCCTGCCTGTGACTTCTTGTCTGGGGCGAGTAATGTCAACAAGCTGGGGATGAAAGGAGGCCGGAAGGCTAACAGCAGCCTCCTGTAACTGTTGCTCAGTGGAAGAGCCTCTGCTTGGCACGCAGAAGGTCCCAGGTTCAGTCCCAGGCATCTCCAGCTGAAAAGGACCAGGCAGGAGGTGATGTGAAAGCCTTCTTCCTGAGACCCTGGAGAGCCCTTGCCAGTTTGAGTAGACAATACTGACCTTGATGGACCAAGGGTCTGATTCAGTATAAGGCAGCTTCATATGTGTACTCATCCACTTGGAAGCCAGAGACTCTGGACCAAACTAGATGTTATGCCAGGGGTCTCCAATAGGGTTGCCAACCTCCAGGTGGTGGCTGGCGATCTCCCACTATTACAACTGATCTCCAGCTGATAGAGATCAGTACCCCTGGAGAAAATGGCCGCTTTGGCAATCGGACTCTATGGCATTGAAGTCCCTCCCCAAACCCTGCCCTCCTCAAGCTCTGCCCCAAAAATCTCCCGCCGGTGGCAAAGAGGAACCTAGTTCCCAACCTTTCTGGGCCTGTGGGCACCTTCGGAAACCTGAAGAAGATTTGGTTTTTATACCCCACTTTTCTCTACCTTTAAGGAGTCTCAAAGCAGCTTACGATCGCCTTCCGTTCCCCTCCCCACAACAGACACCTTGTGAGGTAGGTGGGACTGTGAGAGTTCAAAGAGAACTGTAACTAGCCCAAAGTCACCCAGCAGTAGCGGGAGATCTCCAGCTACCACCTGGAGGTTGGCAACCTTAGCTGTGGTACTGGGTAAAGGGGGGGGTAATGCTCCTTCCTCAATATTTCCATTCAGGGAAATGGTGCAGGTGGGCAGAGTTAATCTTACATGCACACAACATGCTCCCCAATCCATACTGGGGAGTTGCTCTTTACAATTAAATTACACATCTGGGAACCACAACATCCCACGCAGTTTGGCCCCAACAAAGGAGTCCCCCCCATACACAAAAACTCTCCCAGCCTTTTAGAGGTGGCCTCTGCTGCCATCTGCCGGCTACTCATGTACCTGATAAACCAGCCTCTTCAAAATCCTGCCTGCCTGGACTCGTAGGTCATTTATGCATGGTCGCTTTAACCTCCTTTATTCCCCGTTTCAGACAGGATCAAAGTAACCCGGGTTGGGGGAAACTGTCTGCGTTGACTGGAATGATCAGGGACCAAACTGTGTGCTAATGGAGGCACGAATACAGAAAAGCAGTCTCCCAAGTTCAAATCAAGTCCCACCTCTTTAAATGCTGCTCGCAACTCACCCTGAGAGAAGACTTCCTCCCCCCCAGACCCAACTGCTGCATAAAAAAGCATTTTAAGAACAAAAAACGGAGCAATCTGAAAGAAGGGGGGAATCCAAGCCTCTTTTTAAAAAAGCCTTTCTTTTGCTCAGAAAGAGCTCCGAGGTAGCAGGAAGCACTTGAATCCCTGGCTCTTTACATGCTGCTTCATGATTGGCTGTGAGAGAAGCCAAGCTTCTGTGCTTCCCCTGTTTGGCTGCCTTGAAGAAGGGTTTGGAAAAGGGTGGGGCGAAGCTCAACCCGGGAAAGGTGTACGTTCGCTCTGTGGCTCTGGAATGAGCCAGGAAGAACAGTTTGACTCGGTCCAAAAGAGGAATGGGGAAAGCCGGGTTCGTTTTGCGTTGAAGCAGCATTGAGCTTCCAAGGAATGAGGTATCGTGCATCCTGAAAAATTTGAAACAGGGAAGAAAGGAGGGTTAAGCGACCACGCATAAAACACCTTAGGCCATTTATGCCTGGTAATTAGCAGCACGTTCCAGGCTGAATTGCCCCGCATATTTTTTTCACTCTGTACCATCATTCAGGAAGTGACTGCAAAGGCGGCGCATACCTGCTTCGCATTTCTTAAGAGCCCCTTTAATGCGACCTTTTGTGTTTGCTCCGCTCCCGTCGCGAAGAATCCCCTCAAGGAAGCATGCAAAATAACAGCCACGTGTTAGCTATGCACAAGGCGGTTGCTATGCAAACAGGAATGAAGGAGCAGGTGAGTGTATGTGTGGGGGTGGAATTTCTCCTTTTGCATCGGGACCTTGAATAGGCATTTTAAAGGTCGCATTTAAAAAAAGAGATTTGAGCGAGCATCAATATTGACCCTGCATAAATGGCCTTACAAAAAAGGGGGAAAAGGAAAAAGAAGCGGAGCCACAATTTCAAACTAAACATTTTCAGGTTTAAAGAAGAGAGAGCGGAAGAATCACCCACACCTAGAGGAGCCCGTCTCCTCTGCATTTTGGCCTTAGCCACTAATCTGAATAGGTTCCCTGGGTGGAAAGAGGTGAATTCAGAACGGATTCGTGCAGAGAGGCAACTTCTCCCTGTGTCTCCCCCTCCAGATGTCATCCAGGCCAAACGTCTGCGCGCCACCGACATCTCTTCCAGCAGCTTCCGGCTCGTGTGGCCCAAACTTCTCGCTCGTGACACCGGCTATTACGTGCTGGAGTACGCGCCTACCGGACAACCCAGGCGGAAACTGACCAAACAGCTGACCGGCGACCACACTACTGCCCTGGTGGTTAACCTCGTACCTCAAACCACCTACGAGGTCGCCCTCATCCCCGAGTCCAATGAGAGGTACATCCCCCCTCAGACAACCAGAGTCACCACTTTGGAAGGTAAGCGCCATCAAGGAAACATCTGTTTTGGAGAGATCGGGGCCAAAGGCAGAAACTAGCTGGCCCGCAGCCAGAGTGGTGTAAGGGGACAGAGTGGTGGATTGGGACCCTGGGCAACCTGGGTTCAAAACTTCACTTCTGCCGCGGAAGCTTGCGGGGTGACCTTGGGCCTGTCACGAACGCTCAGCTTGGCCTACCCCACAAGGGTGTTGTTGCGGGGAAATGGAGGAGACGAGAATAACGTTCTATGTTGCTTTGAGTCCCAATGGGGGAGACCAGCAGGAGGTAAATAAATAAATGCAATACGTGCACATTCATGGATTTTGATTCTCATAGAATCATAGAGTTGGAAGGGACCACCAGGGCCACCTGGTCCAGCCCCTTGCACAACGCAGAAAATTCACGACCTCCCCCACACACCCCCAGTGACCCCCTACTCCATGCCCAGAAGATGGCCAAGGTGCCCTCCCTCTCATGATCTGGCTAAGGTCATAGAATCAGCATTGCTGACAGATGGCCATCTAGCCTCTGCTTACAAACCTCCAGGGATTCTCTCCCCATATTCTTTGTTGCATGAGTGCAAGAGGAGGTTGCCTGGTGCTGAGGGTGGAGGCAGTCTGCATATGCTCAGAGTCCACTGATGAAACGTGAATATGTTGCTTTTATGCTGACTTCGATTGCATTTTTGAACGGGAGTTTCAGTTTGTTGTACTGATGTGATTGTAGGCTGGGAGGATGCCTGGAGGGCTTTTCAGTGGAGAGGTGACGTTTGCATGACTTGGGAAAAAAAGCTCTTGAACGACTTTCTTCTTCTCCGCAGAGGTTGTCAGCCCGGTCCGGGTTCTCATCTCGGAATCCAAACCCCACAGCGTCCGGGTCAGCTGGTCCCCAACCCCAGAAAGCGTGGCCTCCTATCAAGTCTTGTACGGACCTCTGCCCGCCAACTCGGTCAAGTTGGTGGTGGTGGACGGGAGCCGGAACAGCACCGTCTTGGAGAACCTGGCAGCCAACACGACCTACTTGGTGACTGTCTCCGCTATTTACAAGTCGGGGAAAGAGAGAGCTCTTTCGGCCAAAGCCTGCACTCAGGAAGGTGAGTTAGTTCCGAACAACCATGGAGAAGCTCTTTGCGTATGCTCAGAGGGACATTGTCAATGAGGGTTTTTAAAAAGAAGGGGCAGAGCCACATTTGCAAGTGGGTGGTGCTAAACAGGGATGATTAAAAGAGAAGGTCTGGAGCTCTAAGGCCAACAGTACCTTGGAGGATTTGCTTCCGTTTGCCTCACTGGGGTGACACAAAATTTAAAGGGACTGCAGTTGTTGTAGAACAGAAGAGTTGGTTTTTATATGCTGACTTACCACTTAAGGGAGAATCAAACCGGCTTACAATCACCTTCCCCTCCCCACAACAGACACCCTGTGAGGGAGGTGGGGCTGAGAGAGTGTGACTAGCCCAAGGTCACCCAGCTGGCTTCGTGTGTAGGAGTGGGGAAACAAATCCAGTTGATTAGCCTCTGCCGCTCATGTGGAGGAGTGGGGAATCGAACCCGGTTCTCCTGATCAGAGTCCACCGCTCCAAACCACCGCTCTTAAGCACTACACCACGCTGGCTCTTAGTTAGTTCCAAATGACCATACAGAAACTCTTTGCATTTGCTCAGAGGAGCATTGTCGATGAGGGCTTTTTTAAAACAAGGAGCAGAGCCACATTTGGGGGTAGGTGGTGCTGAACAGGGATGATTAAAAGAGGTCTGGAGCTCTAAGGCAACCTTACTTGCAGGCTCAAAAAGGTTGGGAACCCCTGTTGTAGAGGATAACCTAAATATGGGGTCTTTCCCCTGCTTTGTCACTTATCAGAAAACTCCAAAGTGAAGCATCTACGCTTCGAAGACCTGGGCCCCAGCACCCTGAAGGCCTCTTGGGACCCTGCAGATGGCGACGTCCTTGGCTACCGCGTCCGGTGCCGGCGGCAGGCGGGGCCTTCGAACCTCCTCAGCGTCTCGCCGCAGATCAACAGCGTCCTGTTGTCCAACCTGACCGCGGGCAGCGCCAACAAAGTGTGTGTCAAGCCGGTGTACAAAAACATTCCCGGGAAAGGCTTGTGCCGGATGGTGCGCATGCAGCCGGGTGAGTCGGGGCCGGGGGGGTGTTTTTCTCTTTCCTGCAAAACTCGCCAGCCCAGATCGGGAGCGGAGGGGGTGACTGCGGGCACTTCCGCACATGCCGAATAATGCACTTTCAATCTGGTTTCAACGCACTGTGTGGAACTGCAAAATCAACTTGCAAACTGTCGCTAAAGTGCATTGAAAGTGGATTGAAAGTGCATTATCCAGCATGTGTGCCTCTCTTGGCTCAGGGGCCGGATAAGAGCTCTCAAGGGGCCATGAGCCAGCCACCCTCCCCCACTTGGCCCGACCAAGTGACGTTTATGTCAAATCCGGCCCTGGTAAGAATTGAGTTCGACACCCCTGCCTTATAGCTTTGGAACAAATGCAAAAATTCCCTAAGAGAGAGACTATGTAAGCACTAAGCCTGTTTGTTAGGTGAAGTGGGTCACTGTTTCCAAGCCAGTCAGACCCCCTCAATGCATACCCTCCTCCTTGAGACCCTGGAGAGCCGCTGCTGGTCTGAGTAGGCAATACTGACTTTGCTGGACCAAGGGTCTGATTCAGTAGAAGGCAGCTTCATGCGTTCAGTTTCCGAACCTGTGGTCGTCAATCCTAAGCAAGACTGAAGGGTGACCTGAAGGAGAGACTTAGGGAGTTGGGTTTGTTTAGTTTGGAGAAGAGAAGGTTGAGGGGAGACATGATAGCCATGTTTAAATATTTGAAGGGATGTCATGTTGATGAGGGAACTAGCTTGTTCTCAGTTGCTCCAGAGACTAGGACACGGAGTAATGGATTTAAACTAATAGAAAAGCGATTCCACCTAAACATTAGGAAGAACTTTCTGACTGTGAGGGCTGTTCGATGGTGGAATGTGCTGCCTCGGAGGGTGGTGGAGTCCCCGTCTTTGGAGGTCTTTAAGCAGAGGCTAGATGGCCATCTGTCGGGAGAGCTTTGATTGTGGGATCCTGAATGGTGGGGGGAGGGTTGGGGTCACTGGGGATGTGGGGGGAGGTAGTTGTTAGTTTCCTGCATTGTGCAGGGGTTGGACTAGATGACCCTGGTGGTCCCTTCCAACTCTAGGATTCTATGAAGCAGGATAAATAAGCTCAACTGTACCTATCATGCCACATGGTATACTACAATTCCTTTAGGGGAGGGGCTGTGGCTCAGTGGCAGAGCATCTGCTTGGCATGCAGAAGGTCCCAGGTTCAATCCCCGGCATCTCCAGTTAAAGGGACTAGGCAGGTAGGGGATGCGAAAGACCTCTGCCTGAGAACCTGGAGAGCCGCTGCCGGTCTGAGTAGACAATACTGACTTTGACGGACCGAGGGTCTGATTCAGTATAAGGCAGCTTCATGGGGAGGTGCCATGGCTCAAAGCCTATGCTTGCCATGCAGAAGGTCCCAGGTTCAATCCTCGGCATCTCCAGCTAAAGGGACTAGGCAGGTAGGGGAAGCGAAAGACCTCTGCCTGAGACCCTGGAGAGCCGCTGCTGGTCTGAGTAGACAATACTGACTTTGACGGACCGAGGGTCTGATTCAGTATAAGGCAGCTTCCTGTGTTCATCATGTGTTCGTGTGGTCCTGTTTCCAGCCTCGCAGGTGAGAAGCTATCGACATCGACGGAGAGCCTGAGCCCCGCTGGATTGAGAAGCGCCTCCGCGGGGCGGAGGGGAAATACAGGAAGAGATGGGGAACCCAGATTCGGAGGGGATGCGACTCCCGTTATCCGTTCCATCTTCCCAAGATGCTCTGAAGCACTCTGGCCCCCCTCTGGTGGCCGTCCGTTCCTGAGACTTTGCTTGGTGTCAAGAAAGTTGGCTTTGCTCGGAGGATGGATTCCACCCGCCGCAACCAGCCCTGGGCTACCGATCTCTTCCTTGGGGCAGAAGACTGGGAATTCCTGTTACCTGACATGTACTCTATTTATTTGTGTCCGTGTTTCTGTTTTAGCTGAGGGGGGGGGGAAGGGATGAGGAGTTACCCCGCGCCAATAGTCAGGCTCTTCTCAAGCTTTGGTTCCGATGTTATCGTTACAAAACAGCGTTCCTTCTGTTGTGTCAACCCGAACGGGGTTTGCGTTGCGGTTCGGTGGGAGGAGAGATTCTCACAGGCCCAAGGGAGATGAATCCAAATCCGCGGGGACCAGGCCAGCTCCAGATGGTAGGATTAAAATAGCAGTTTGTTGTGTCTTAAAAAAAAAAAAAAAAAACAGAGGAAAATGCCATTTGAGAGTTTAGTCTTTGCTGGCTTTTCTGGTAAGCCAGAAACCTTTTCCCTCCCGGATCTTTTTCAACTTCGCCATGTAGTTTTGACCCAATGTGGTTACAGTTGCTTTCCCCTCTGTTGTATCGCATCCTCTGGAAGACAGTTGAAATAAACAGGAGAACAAAGATCCCGCGACTTGGCAGACGCTTCCTTCTGGAGCAGGGAAAAACAGTTTAGCGTAGGACATGTTGGAAAGGGAGAGAAAATAGGAGATGCCTACAAGAAAGGCTTCGGGCTTCCACTGGTAAGGGGCCAGGAATCCTAGCAGTGGGAACCTGTTGATTCTCGCGTCATTGGGGGATAGCAAGCCAGAGGAAGGAGCTGCTGGGTGTGTTTCAGCGCCTCCGCTGCAGATGGCCAAAGGGTGGTATTGCAGCAACCAGTTCAGGGGTGGGTCAGCTGACCTTAGGCCAGTCACAGTTCTCTCCGAACTCTCTCAGCCCCACCTACCTCACAAGGTGCCTGTTGTGGGGAGAGGAAGGGAAGGAGATCGTAAGCCGGTTTGATTCTCCTTAACAGAGAAAATCGGCTTATAAAAACCAACTCATCTTCTTCTGCTGCTCTCAGGCCTGGCTCCTCAGTCTGAACAATCAAGTGTAGGCCTGTGCCCCTCTCCCCAGCTCTCTAGTGAGAATCTCCTCTCTTTTGGAGGCCCCTGGCAAGGGTTGCAACAAGCTGAGGTGTGGTCATGACCCAACCAAACAAGTGGTAGCCAGAGAAGCCTACCTGGTTGAACGTAGGCACAGGTTGATAGCTTCAGCAGGACCAGGGCCTTTAACCTAACTGCTGATAAACCGCCGGCACCGTACCAGGCAAATGCCCAACAAAAACATCTCTGGTGACTTCCATCCATCATCCTTGATGATTAAAACAATCGGTGTCTTCAAAGCCCCCCGTGGAAGAGAATTAAAAACGCTAATTAGAAAGCTGTTATGAAAGGCAAATCAATTGCTTCCCCTCCCCTGTGGTCTCCCCATGATGCTTATTCCATAAACAGTGAAGCCGGGTAGGGAGGAAGAGGGATTTAACTGTCCTGAGGCAAACTCTGTCCTTGGATCGGGTCCTGGATTCAAAGCCGGTTCTCGCATCAGCTTCACTCTAAAGGCCAAACCGACCGCGATGCAGAAGACGTAGCGAGGGTCGCCCAGTTCCTTTTCCTTCGGGCCATGGGAGAAACTCTGAGTTTGAGCAGAGGCGGCCGGTGCGTGTGTGTGTGTAAAGTGCCGTCAAGTCGCTGCCGACTTATGGTGACCCCTTTTGGGGTTTTCATGGCAAGAGGCTAACAGAGGTGGTTTGCCAGTGCCTTCCTCTGCACAGCAACCCTGGTATTCCTTGGTGGTCTCCCATCCATATACTAACCAGGGCTGACCCTGCTTAGCTTCTGAGATCTGACAAGATCAGGCTAGCCTGGGCCATCCAGATCAGGGTGGTGGGTGCTTAACTATCTGGAAATTCCTCCTAAATGCTCTCTCATTAATGGAGGAAAAGACAGCAGGGCCCTCCAAATCTTTTCCCCTGTGGGGAGAAGAGCAGCTTGTAGGCAATGTGCGTAGGGGGGTCTTTTAACAGAAAAATGGCCTGCAGGAGAAAAGTGAAGCTGCCCTCTCCTCCTAGCGCTACTCTGATGAAATCCACAGCACCCCTCGGCTGTCATGGAGCAAAAGAAAAGAGACCCCTTTGAGAGAGGACATATGTTACTAACAACAGGTTCCTCCCAATTTTCCTTCTCATGGGAATGGCTTGTGATTGCGCCTTCAGGATTTCATTTTTAAGAAACTCCCACCCTTCTTGAACTCCCTTCTATGAGCAAAGGTTGAAGGTGCTGGGTATGTTTAGCCTGAAGAGAAGACTAAGAGGGGATATGCTAACCATCTTCAAGCACTTGAAGGGCTGTCATATAGAGGAGGGTGCCGAGTTGTTTTCTGTTGTCCCAGAAGGTTGGACCAGAACCAGCGAGTTGAAATTAAATTAAAAGAGTTTCCGTCTAGACATTAGGAAGAATTATCAAACAGTTAAGAGCGGTTCCTCAGTGGAACAGGCTTCCTCAGGAGGTGGTAAGCTCTCCTTCCCTGGAGGTTATTAAGAAGAGACTAGATGGCCATCTGTCAGCAATGCTGATTCTATGACCTTAAGCAGATGATGAGAGGGAGGGCATCTTAGCCATCTTCTGGGCATGGAGTAGGGGTCACTGGGGGTGTGCGGGGGAGGTAGTTGTGAATTTCCTGCATTGTGCAGGGGGTTGGACTAGATGGCCCTGGTGGTCCCTTCCAACTCTATGATTCTATGAATACTACAGGGCACATAAATGATGGTACAGCTGCCTTAGGTGGGGTGGGGGGAAACCGCGGTGTCCATCACAATGATTTCAGCAAAATTATTGGGGGGGGGAGGAGTTGGGGAGGGCAGAGTGGAATTCCTAGAAGCAGTTGCTGATGGGTACTCCAATCACAGAATCCTCCTTAAAAAGGCCAGGCCCAAAGAAAGTGGGGAAGGTGTGTGAAAGGGTGTTCCTAGGGTTTCCAGCCTCCAGGTGGTGGCTGGAGGGCTCCTGGGATTACAACAGATCTCCAGGCCACAGAGATCAGTTTGCCTGGAGAAAATGGCTGCTTTGGAAGGTGGACTCTATGTCGTTATACCCCGTTGAAGTCCCTCCCCTCCCCAAACCCCACTTTCCTCAGGCTCCACCCCCAAAATCTCCAGGTAATACCCAACCTGGAGCTGGCAACCCCAGGCGCCTCAGAGATGGGTACGTACAGCAGTCTGCATGGGGATTTTGTAAGAGGCACGCCATTCAGATTTTGGAAAGGGGGGGGGGAAATGAGACTACACCAAGCTGAAAATGTAAAACCCAATTTACAGGAACCATAACAATGTATTTTCTTGCAGATTCCACTTTCTATCGTCTTTGGGAGGAGGGGATATCTTCTTACGCACCAGGAAACCATTTTCCCGATCTGCACTCGTTTTTCGGTTCATGGCTTTGTTTAGCCTAAGAGTTTGAAACATATGAGTTGTGTCTAAGGCATCCGTTGCTAGGCTGTTCCATCTGTGGATAAGAACACACACACCCCGTATATACTGAACGTGCATGCGGAAAGCTAGCTAGTCAGGAGAAAGGCCAATTGAGAACCTTGCCACTAATATACTCCTACAAGCAGTCTTTCTAACAGTGAATGAGGTGTTCTGACATTCAATTCTGCCCCTGCAGCCCGAAGTGGTACAGCCCTTGCAAAAGATGCACCACTTGAAGCGTCTGTCCATCTGTTTTCGTTTTAACTGTAACATGGGGGAGCGTTCAGCTGGGCAATCCCCCTCTGGCATTCTAGAATGGCACAGTCCAAGCAGGACGGGCCAGGAGATTCTTCCAAGCAAATAGCATATCGTACCAAGTAGCATATCGTACCAAGGAGAGAGCAATTGCTTGACTACACAGAATTGCGAATATCCCTATTATTTGCCAAAGTCTCCAATACATTATGTGGTATACAGGTACGGGTGTCCGGAATCAGTCTGTTTCATATCAAAACTTCATCAGCCTGTTTCATACCATTAGCTCAATTCTGGAGTACAAGCTGCTGGTATATACCAAGGACTTGGTATATATACTACCAGGTTGTACTGCAGTTTAACCCTCCATAAGGATATGTTATGAACTAGCAGCTTATCTTTAAAGTACTTCTAAATTATGGTTCTGCACCCATTGAAGGGCTGCCTGCTGCCTACATGGTGTATAATATGTGGCAGCTTGATGTGGTTTATATGTCTTCTTTACTTCACCTGATGAAGTGCTGTCTATAGTGTGAATAATAAGTCTATTATATTTAAATGATATCTTTAGATACTTGTCAATGTTTCCCCCTTGCTCACTCTTTATCATGATATGATATGCTATTTGTTTGTATTACTTTCTGTATTGCAGCATAAGTGGTGTATTTTGTAGGATGTGATTCTTCCAAGGCATCAACCAACTCCAGGGGACCAGAGAAGAGCAGCCCCCAAATCGGGGCGGGGAAAACATTGACGGGCCTTTCCGAAGCACACTAGGAATCTTCTTCGCATTCATACTGGAATGGACTCGTGTCCAGCCACAGCTGGGTCAGGGCGCCGGCGACTGGAGCTTCGCTGTGAAGACTCTTCCGTTTAGTTACAGCTTTGACCCTCTCTGCTGTCCGTAGAAAAGGGACCGCTTGGACCACCCTGAACCCTGCCGTCGCCATCTGATTTGGGTTCATAAAGCCCCCTGCCAGGATCTTTTTCAGCGGGTCTCCAGGTAGGCGGACCAGGGACGTTGCTGGAACCCCTTGGAGGCCGTCGCCAACTCCTGCCGATATTTGCACACTGACTCCACATCCGGGCTGTTTCTCAGGAGCTCGTTGTTCTTGCGGGCTTCATAATGGAACTGGGAGTTCTTTATCTCGTACCTGAAGCAGAAGAGAAAAGGCACGGCCTGGCATCAGAATGTGGGCTCCTCGGGAGCGGGACTAGTTTGGTGCAACCCTTTGGAGTTCCAGCATGCCTAGAGGCAGTAAAGCAGCCAGCAGGTCTATAGATATGAGAAGTTAGTCTGCCTAACAGCAGCTAAGGTCCTGGCTACACATCACATGCACTGCATGAAAAGGAACCCTATGTAAACCAGGCTCTGTTTAACCCTTACCCATCGCTAGGGTTGCCAGCTTCCAGATACTGGTAGAGATCAGTAAAAATACAACTGACCATCTATATTGTGTCTCACAACTCAATTCTTATAAATGCCTAACATAAATGATGTACAGCACACACAAAAATACTCTCAATGTAACATCAGAGAGTCCATAAGTGATCCTCATGCTCTCTGGTGTTAAATTGAGAGTATTTTTTGTGCTCTGTACATCATTTATGTTAGGCATTTATAAGAACTGAGTTGTGAGACACAATATAGATGGTCAGTTGTATTTTTACTGATCAGTGTTAATTCTGGATCAGCCTCCAGGTACTAGCTGGAGATCTCCCGCTATTACAACTGATCTCCAGCCAATAGAGATCAGTTTCCCTGGAGAAAAATAGCCACTTTGGCCATTGGACTCTATGGCATTGAAGTCCCTCCGCTCCCCAAACCCCGCCCTCCGCAGGCTCTGCCCCAAAAACCTCCCGCCAGTGGCAAGGAGGGACCTGGCAACTCTACCGCCTCCCCGCCTTCCCAGGGGTCAAGAACATGAACTTGCCACTTGGGCTTCGGGCCCCGGGTCCGTTCCAGCTCCTGCTGCCTCTTCAGCTCCAGCAGCCAGGCCTCTTCCACCCGCAGGCGCTCCAGCCGCAGGCGCGCCAGCTCCTTCTGATACGGGGACATTTCGACCAGGGAGCTGCCAACGGCTCCTTCTGTGAGAGTCTGCAGGAACCTGGGCAGCCAACGAGAGGAAGGCGGGAGTGTTTTCTGTGTCCCTCCGCTCCCCACTCCGATGCAGGCTTGATAACAGCCACTGCCCTGATTGCTACCAACAGCAAAGAGCCTCCTCCGTAGGGTTGCCAGACTCCAGGTAGTGGCTGGAGAACAGCGTTGCCCGCTCCAGGTTGGGAAATACCTGGAGATTTTGGGAGTGGAGCCTGAGGAGGGGGGAGTTTGGGGAGGGGAAGGACTTCAGTGACATAGAGTCCAATTGCCAAAGTGGCCCTTTTCTCCAGGTGAACTTTTGGTGGACACGCTAGAGGTTTATACAATTATGAATGGTACAGAGTGTGACTAACTTATGAAAAGAGGCCTTCCCCCCACCTCAACTGGCTGTAGCTTCAACACAAGCAAAAGGGAGATCTGATTCACAAACATGTGACTAACTCATGAAACTTACTGCCACAAGATGTGGTGTCGGCGGCTTGTTTAGAAGAAGAGTTGTTTTTTATATACCGACTTTCTCTACCACTTAAGGAAGAATCAAAAGGGCTTACAATCACCTTCCCCTCCCCACAACCGACACCTTGTGAGGTAGGTGAGGCTGAGAGAGCTCTAAGAGCTGTGACTAGCTCAAGGTCACCCAGCTGGCTTCATGTGGAGGAGCAGGGAAACCCTAGTTCACTAGATTAGCCTCCGCTGCTCATGTGGAGGAGTGGGGAATCAAACCCGGTTCTCCAGATCAGAGTCCATTGCTCCAAACCACCACTCTTAACCACTACACCACACTGGTTCAGTCAGCTTTGAAAAAAAGAAGACCCAACGTGAGATGGAGTGACTCCATAAAGGAAGCCACGGCCCTCAGTCTGAAAGATCTGGGCAAGGCTGTTACCGATAGGACATTTTGGAGGACATTAATTCATGGGGTCGCCATACATCAGAAGCACTTAAAACACACACACACTGGGGTAATGTCTAAATGGAGCTAAATGGAGCCTCCATGTTCAGAGGCAGTATACGCTGGTATACCAGATGCTTGCATCATACACTGGGGGAGGTTGTGGCCTCGGTTCCTTGCTTGCAAGCCTTCCACAGGCTTCTAGGTGACCACAGATGGAAACAGGAGATCATAGAATCAAAGAGCTGGAAGGGACCACCAGGGTCATCTAGTTCAACCCCCTGCACAATGCAGGAAATTCACAACTACCTCCCCCACACACACCCAGTGACCCCTACTTCTCCTTCTCATCATCTGCCTACGGTCATAGAATCAGCATTGCTGACAGATGGCCATCTAACCTCTTCTTAAAAACCTCCAGGGAAGGAGAGCTCACCACCTCCCAAGGAAGCCTGTTCCACTGAGGAACCGCTCTAACTGTTAGAAAGTTCTTCCTGATGTCTGGACGGAAACTCTTCTGATTTAATTTCAACCTGCTGGTTCTGGTCCGACCTTCTGGGGCAACAGAAAACAACCCGGCACCATCCTCTATATGACAGCCCTTTGAGTACTTGAAGATGGTTATCATGTCCCCTCTCAGTCTTCTCCTCTTCAGGCTAAACATACCCAGCTCCTTCAACCTTTCCTCATAGGACTTGGTCTCCGGACCCCTCACCATCTTTGAGCTGACCCAGGAAATTTTATTCTTTTCAAGACCCATTGGTCCCCAAGACGTCCTCTTACCATTGATTGATCTCCTGGGCCGTAGGCGAGGAGAGGGCAGCAGAAGGCAAACTGTAAGGACTCCAAGAGTTATTCGGCACTCTCCTTCCAGTCACCAGGCTGGGGGATCTGGCAGCCAAGATGCCCGGCCTATACATCCTCCATCGCGACTGCCGACAGGATCCATTTTTCTTCCTGCTTCCTCTGGGCTTCCCGAGCTGTGGCGGAGGCTGAGCGCAGGCATCCACCTTGGCCGAATTCGGTCTCCAGATGGGCCTTGGGGATTGAGATCGTGATCGGAGCCGGCGGAAGCGTTTGGAGGCCGGGGAGAAAGAACGCGAGAGGTGGGTCTCAGAATGGCCGCGGCTCAGGGAACGGCCTCTGTCGAGGGGCGGTGGCGCCCGTTCTGGGGAGCGAGACCTGACAGGGATCTTGGGGGGCAACAGGGACCGGACTCCGATCACGTGAGGGGCCCCCACCTTCAACGGGAAAGCAAGGTCGGTGGAAGACATGGAGTTCTGAGCAGCAATCTCACTTCCTAGCATCCCTGCCACCCGGTCCGCAGAGGACAAGGCAAAGGTTGGAAGGCCCAGATGGGTCAAGGCTGAATAATCCCCTAAAGATCTGAGCAGGTGCTTCGGCTTCAAGAACCACTCTGATTCAGATGGTGGCTTTGGTGGCCCTCCAACAACGGACTCCATGTAGCTCCCTGAAGGAGCCTCAGGCCAAACGGAACCAAAAGGACTCGAGTCGCTGGGCGGTTCCGGATCCAAAATGTCATCTTCGTCGGAGTGGAAACTCAGACTGGAGGCCAAGCTGTCCACTTGGACTTTAAGCTTCCTCAAGCTTTCTTCCAGTTCATCAATGGTTGGGGTCTCTGTGAGGTACTGAGGTGGCCGACCTAAGAAAAAGCACACATTTAAGAAGGGCCAAGCTAGAGAGCCCTGTGGCACAGAGCGGTGAACGGCAGGACTGCAGTCAAAAGGTCTGCTGTCAAAAATACTCTGAGTAAAATATGTACCTCCATACAGGACAACAGGAGGGAAGGCAGCATGGTACAGCCCAATCTCATCAGATCTCGGAAGCTAAGCAGGGTCAGCCCTGGTTAGTACTTGGATGGGAGACCACCAAGGAATACCAGGGTTGCTATGCCGAGGAAGGCACTGGCACACTACCGCTCTTAGTCTCTTGCCATGAAAACCCCAAAAGGGGTCGCCATAAGTCAACTACAATTTGACAGCACTTTACACACACATACGGGACAACTTACCTTCTGATTTCATCATGAACTCTCCCAATAGCTTTGAGCAGGAGTCTTTCACCCCTAGCTCTACAAAAGGTCTGGTCCCCCATGTGTGCAAATGCCCACCTTTAGGACAGACACCTGCTGACTTTGCGACTCTTACCAAGTTCTCCCTCATCCAGCGATGATCTACCCAAGATACCATTGTGAAATGTTTGGCTCCTTCCCAAGCCTGGGAAACTGAGGTTATGCGTTGTGCCGGTTCTTTGGCTGTTGCTCAGAAGCTCCTTTGGTCTCTCCCTTTAAAAGAAAGAACCAAACTTTTTCGTGCTTGTGTTTTTTACTTCATAAGGCTAGGTGTTGGTTACTCCTCAAACTGATATTTATTTACTTACTTGATTTATAGTTTGCCTTTCTCACAGAGTCCAGGTGCATTTTTACAAAAGGTAAAAATAATGCAATATGAACACTATAATACATATAATAAGCAATGCACTAAAACCGGGGGATGAAGTTAGAAAAACAATACAAACCCCCACCACCACCACAGTAGAATCCATATTATAAACAATGCAATAAAAACCAGAGAAGTTGAGCAGTTGATCTTATGACGATGATTCTGGGTCAGAATTATTACACCC